>NC_085140.1:48639994-48939994 GCF_024139115.2 Armigeres subalbatus | reverse complement strand
TTTCATAATCTTTTTTTTAAGCTATCTTGCGTGCTGCTAATAAAATCACAAAAATATGAAACAAATGAATTTTCTTTTCATTGCTTTGTTTTTTAAGGGACTTTGCATCCTCGAAATACACCAAGTCTCATTAAAGCATTTTTCCAGTATTTTTTCACTGATGTTGCAATCTCGCTCACCTCTTTGATGCGCAGTCCGACATCTTACATAATTATGGTAACGATGGAATTTTGGACATCTGAATATATTTTGGATTTTTGGCTATATTTTCTCTAATTTAATAGGAAAATATGGTCAGAAATGTGATAATGAAAGAGGTTAAAGAGACACATGATTCCTATTTACAAAAAGGAAGCTACGTAGAAAATCACGCAAAATATAGCCAAAAGTCCAAAATATATTCAGATGTCCAAAATACATCATTTACCCTATGGGTTTTAGTTCATGTGAGGTTCTTTGAGATTGTGCCATTCTCCAATTGCCAAAATTCTCCAAAAATAGCAAATCCTTGATAATAAATTGATATATTTTGGCTTTTTCAGTCTGACATATTCAAACGGGTTTATATTCGCATTGCCCGACATTTCGGCACGTTTATTGGATCTTATTCAAGGAAAAAGCTGTCTGCCGTTCTTCGTACACTTCGTACAGAACGTCAGACAGCTTTTCCCTTGAAAATGACCCAATAAACGGCAAATGCAAATATAAACCCGTTTGAATATATCAGACAGAAAAAGCCAAAATATATTAATAAACACCCCAGTCGGACTGTAATCACTTAATAATAACATTCTCTAAAAAATAACGTTCCCCCAAAAAATGACTTTTCCCCGGGAATGAGCTTCCCCGAATTACATTTTCCCGAAAATTACATCTCTCCAAAAAATTTATTTCCATGAAAATGACATTTCCCCGAATATGACATTTATGAAATTTATTCTTTGAAAATAACATTTCCTAGAATATGAGAATTCCCCAAAAACAACATTTCCAGGAAAACAACTTTCTACCGAAAATGGTATTTTGTAGAATATAATAAAAATTTATTAAGCGAAGTTAATGTTTTAAAAGGCGAACTCTGCCTTCTTTTAATCGAATGATGAAGTACCATTAACAAATCACAATTATTCTATTGAACAACTGGATTTCTCATTTTTCGATTAACTGACAATTTCGGCCAAGGCCAGGCACATACAGTTAGTGGTTTTAATGAAAGTGGTAAATTGGTGGATAGTTTCCAAATCGCTTGATTTATAAAGCTCCATAGTTCATCGAAATATTAATGAGCTATTGACGTTCAAAAGCTTACTTAGTTTCGTGACAGTTAGAATTTGATTGACAACCACTTTCTTTGAACAAGGCGCTATCCAACGTCAAAATGTATGTACAATTGTTCACGCAGGTACTCCACGATACTAATGACTTTCTTCACCTCAGGATATTATTTCTGTTCAACAATGATTAGTCAACTGATGTCTATGAGCTTGACTATATAACATATGGGCTGAACTCTTTATCATTTCTAACCATCAGTATGCTAAAATAGCTAGCAGTTGGTTAAGGTTTGAACAATTCTCAAAAATAAATCTGTTGCACTGATTTATTTTATTCCTTGTTTAGTTCATTCATCAACGCGACCAGTTCATTGATCTATTGTGATATATTCCCCTTTTTTAGCTGAGCCATAATGACGTATCACTATTATTATTAGAGATCGTCATCGAATGACTAAGAGCATTATCCCAGTTCGGTACTACACTTCTAATGAAATGCAATACCGTTTAGGGATTTGATCTCCAGATTTCAAATTTTATTAGCCATTTGCTAAAGAACTTTTGTCTTTGATTAACAAGTGCCGAACATCGACATAATAAATTTTCAGAGTCTTCTTTCTGCATGTCACAAAAGTGACAAGCATCATCTTGAAGTTTTCCTATCAGCTTCAAGTGATAATGGTTCGGACAGTGATCTGTTATAAGACATGCAAAGATCTTTTTTAGAAAGATTTATGATTTTGCGAGTCACTGAAATGTTCGGAGTAATAAATCGCTTCAACTGACCTAGCAATAAACGTGCTGCTCCAATTGGTTACAACCTTCGAAGATACCCAAGCCTTCTGCTCCAAGAGAAGAGACGGATGTTGCACAAAAAACTTCTGCTCCCACAAAATCCTGGGATGACCCGAGCCTTGCCAATTTATCGGCTCTTTCGTTTCCATCCATTCCACAATGTCCAGGAACCCAATATAAATTGACTCTATTACGGCAAGACAATTTTTGAACCGACTGAATACACTCCAAAACTGTTTTATATGTGCATCAGAGTAGGCATCATGATCATTTTTTTAATACCATTCGGAATCCCAAACAACTGTGCAGAATTTGGACTCGATTAGTTGCTTACTCGCTTTCCGCATCGCGTTTGAAGTATTAGTTCATACCCTCTGACACATCCTGACACTCCTTCTGACGCACCATATGAGTCTAACTTGGGTTCTCACCCTACCACCTGATTCACGCTCTAGCACATCAATCTGAGACTTATTTGGGTGCTCACTCTAGCACACCTTGCCGCTCCTCCTGACACACGCTCTGACACACCATGTGGGACTTACATAGGTTCTCATTTCTGACTCCCCGTAGACCTCCAAGGCTAAGTAATCTGCGAAGCCGACGATCTTAACACCAGGAGGGAACTTTAGCTTCAGAACCCCGTCATACATAAGGTTCCATAGTACCGGGCCCAGTATTGAACCTTGCGGAACTCCTGCGGTAATAGGTACGCTTCTCTGACCGGCATCGGTCTCGTATAATAGTACACGGCTCTGGAAATAGCTTTCCAAAATCTGGTACCGGCCCACCGGCAGGCTAAGCCGGTCGTTCGTATCCTCTGGGTACGGGGTCAGCCTGTTGAGGATTAAATTAATGATTTCGTGTGTGTTACTTCTACGCAATGAGAAAAACAGAACTGTGCAATAAAAATCCTATTCGACTAAATGTCATATTAGAAATTTGGAGACAGTATTCGTCGATAGCAAATCCTTCCGCACGCGATGGCATATGAGCAAGTCAAACCACCTTCCTTTTGCCAGTGGAGATATATCAGCTTCCACACTGATATTCTTCCCTCCCCCTTCATACGGGAGCTTGGCAGATGGAAGGTCGTGCGATATATGCCATCACAAATATTGCCCTCCGCTCGCTTTCAAATCGACTTCTATAAAAACATTCTTCATGCCTGCCGTATCCTAACGGAACTATCAATTCTATACTTTCGCCTCTAATGCTATCATGAACATGTACGTCCAAGTTTGGAAGATGATATTAGCATTTCCATATCACTGTTGAGGATGTTCCTCTCTAGCAACTTGCCCGTCGTGTCTATAAGACAGATTGGTCTATGCGCCGATGGGTCGCACGGCGGCTTCCTGGCCTTCGGAAACAACACCAGTTTCTGTGTTTTCCATTATTCGGGGAATCTACACACGTCTAGCCTGAACATATTCGGGTTCGCTATGATTGCTACCTTGAGAGCGCTGTTCGGAACTCCATCAGGCCCTGGAGCTTTGTTCGTTACCAGGGATTTGGCCACCGCGAGAAACTCTTCGTTCGTCACCGGAGCCACCATTTCGGCCGCACCCATATTGCCTTGCGGTGTAGGAGGCCAGGGACTTGAGGCAGGTTGATCGAAGGGCCGCAATCTCGGGACTCCACCAGTATACCGGTCTTCTGCCATTTCTCGGCAGGGCTTTCCTTGGCATGGTGGCGTCACACGCGCGTGATAGGACAGCTACCAACGCATCCCCGCTTAGACCTTCAGTGTTGGCTTCCAGTCCCAGGGCCGCGGTGAAAACTTCGCTGTCGATGTGGTTGGTTCTCCACCCACGGACCTGACACGGATCCCCGGACCTCGGATGTCGCACGCCATAGTAGATCTTAAAGCGAATTGCTTTAATTGCTACACTATGGGTGTAACCCTCGTCCACCCTCCAGTCCAAGTCTGGTGCCAAACCAGGACTGACAAACGTTACGTCAATCCATGACTCGACCCCGTTCCTTTTGAACGTGCTAGCGGAACCATCATTGACTAGCACTGCGTCGAGCTTCGCTAGCGCCTCTAGTAACGCTTGACCCCTTCGATTGGTGTAACGGCTACCTCACTCCACTGCCCAAGCGTTAAAATCTCCTGCTATGACGACCGGCTTACGACCCACTAGGTCAGACGATAGCCTATCGATCATCTGGTTGAACTGTTCTAATGGCCACCTTGGTGGGGCATAGCAGCTACAATAGAACACACCATTGATCTTGGCTATCGCGACACCCTCAGCAGAGGAGTGTTCTACCTCTTGGATCGGGTACCGTCTCGTCGTGCAAATAGTCGCCATCCTATAGGGCACTGCACGGACTGTTTTGTCTCTTCCTCGCTCTAAAGAAATTTGAATACAACAAGGCCAGTAAACGTCAAAATGTATGAGGAACGAAAAAGAAAGAGATGTTTCCGTGCAGTGCCCCATACTAGTCCGCCACCCAATTGCCGTTATCGACAGGGACGTTGTACGGGTCAAACAGGAGGGCGACATCGGTCCTCGACTCCGAGACCGACTGCCACAGTAGCTGCTGGGCAGTTGCACAGTGGTTAAGATTCAGCGGTGTTACTTGCACGGCTTATTCTTATTTTTCTCTTCGATGGGACACGAAGATCCACCCATAACGTGGTTATAGGCTTGCTTTTTGCTGGCTCAGATGAGACACTCTGGTGTCTTATCGCATTCATGCGCCTTGTGACCTTCCTCACTACAACGACGACACAGGTTGCTACGGTCTGGACCCTTACAGTTGTAGGACTTGGGTCCCAACTATAAGCACCGATAGCATCTGTCCACTGAAGACGGCTGGAGTTTGCTCACTGGGCATACTGACCAGCCGATCTTCAACTTCCCTCGCTCTATTACCTTTTTGGCTTCCGCAACCGCCCAGACAACCACACATCGCATAAGAATGCACGATCAAAATCGTTTACCGATCCAAATTTCATCAGAATCGCATTGTTGTGCAAAGCTCATCAGTTTATTTATAAATTTTCCCGCACAGTAGGCTATTTTACGAGTTTATTCCAGCTTCATTTGTTGACATCGCATATTCCTGCAATCAAACTCAGATGAAATCGGATTATCTGTCAAACAGAGCTTGTTATCACAAACTACATCGCAATGCAAAACGAACAAACTCGCATAAAAATCGTGCACATCGCATACACTTCCGTGCAACGTCGGATAAAAAATACACATATATCGCCTCCACTTTTGTACGTAAAAAGTGTTTTCGCGACTGGTAAGCGATGAAATTTGTGCGCATAGGCATCGCATAACAGAAAAACAATTCTATTATGCATGCATTCTGGTTGTCTGGGCGGTAACCTAAGGTAGGCTACCTGCGTGCCAAAGGGACCGCCTAAGAGTCAGAAAGCAGTGCGGTACAGCAGTCTGTTGTGAAAATGGGTGTTAAGGTTGTCTTTCCTTTCTGTAGTAGTACAGAAAAAAATCCATCCCTACACAGAAAAAAATAATGAAAAATAAACAGCGCGTAAAACTTGACATGCGGAAATTTACGCTATTCTACGCTGAAATGGTCCTCTTCCTAACAATATTGCTTACAACTTGGAAGTACGCTAATAATGATGTTCCATTTATGTGCATGATTTTCAGCGTAAATTTCAGTGGATTTTTCTATCTGTGTACCTTGTTGACCTCTGTACCGCACTGCTCTCTGACGGCTGAGACGACGTCGTCCGCGTTCGTGACCTCGTCCAGTTGCTGGCACTGGAGGGTCACTTTCGCCCCCAACGACCTTCCATCAGCGTCGTCTTGGTGCGTGTGATGCTTCGCACGTCCTGACCCTTGCGCCGAATGCTTTTCGGCCGCCCGCATCGATTTATGGACTTCAGCGTATTTTAGCGTACCAACAAGGCCTCACCTCTATGCTTTGCTTTCTTTGCAGGTCGAGATGCGTTCGACTTCCGCTTTGTCCTACTGACCAGCTGCCAGGGATTTTCGGTCCCTTGTGCCGATGACACAGGCCGGCTGGTACCCTCTTGCGGCCCGGCGACTTGCGCCTGGTTGGTGCCTTTCGCCTTTTTGGACCGAGAAGTCACCTTCTCGGGTCGACGCCCTTCGGGCTCCTCTGCACCCCGATCTGCTCCGTCGTTTGACTTTGCTCTGAACGCCTTCGCCGGATACTCCAGATACTGAGCCATTTCGGGTTAGGCGCAGTCTTTTCTTCATAGGCCGCCAAGGCGAAATCAATCGCCTCTTGGGCCATGGTCGCTCCTCGAAAGAAGGAAAAGGCATCGGTTTGAGCACCTTAGTTGGCCTTCTTTCTTCCCACCACCCACCTGATAATCGAACAGCCTGGCGGAGCATCCGAAGGTTCTGTTTCAGTTCCTTACTGATGTTCTGCCTTGCGTTTAAACGAGGTTTAAACTTATCGTAAACCAAGTGGCACATTGGTCTTACTAATTTTGTAAGCACTGCATGAAGAGCTGTTAAAATGTAGATCAATGATAGAACATGGAAAGTGTGTTCTCATTATCAGCTTTAACGTTTCTGTTGTAGAAAAAGAGCCATTCTCTTTCCTTTAACTGGTCACACCGTTTGAATGATCTTTAGCGAGGATTTTTTGTGAACTTAAGGATTCAGGAATATTTTCAATGTTTTCACACATATGCCTACAATGTATACTTTTTGATCTCCTCAATTCTGCATTATAATCAGTGAGGACACTTCTTAGCTGACGCCTTTGATATTGCTTATGGGGCTTGCTCTATGCTTATAAGCTCGCTTCGAAGATATAAAATACAATGTGCGCAAAGTGTGGCACGTTAATCAATTGAAAACATTTTGTTAAGAAAATTATGTTGAGCTTTTTAGTGGAGTGTCTTCACCTGTCATAAGACGAGTTTGTACCATCACATTTAATTTCCCCACTTGATTGTACCTTGACAGATACGTATTTCGACCTCAACAGTAAGGTCGTCTTCAGTGTCTCGCACTTGACTCGACTCGACGACCAAGTCGAGTCAAGTACGAGAAGCTGGAGACATTACTGTTGAGGTCGAAATACGTATCTGTCAAAGGTACAATCAAGTGGTGGAACTAAATGAAAAAGTACAAACTCGTCTTATGACAAGTTCAATTGAATCCACTATGACGGTAAAAATCACCGAAACATCTGTACTTTAATGAATTAGGGGGAATGACGGCTTTGGCAGGTTTTGTTCTATTATTGACAGGCGTTTTTTTATGACTGACTATGCTCAAATTAAGCTTAAATATTCTTCGCATATCAAAGAATATTGTGGCCAAATTTCATAAAAATTGGTCGACAAAAATCCCCTGACAATAATAGAACAAAACTTGCCAAAGCCATCTTTCCCCCTACTTTTTTAGTAAAATGAATTACCCAAATCTCGCTTAACTTTTCAGTGACCTAAGTACCATTTTTTTCATGAATTAATTTGAATACTGGAATCAAAAGCTTTCATGTTGTTCTGTTGATTGCGCTATTGAAATTAATTCATGAAAAAAATGTTACTTAGGTCCTTTTGAAAAGTTAAGCGAGAAATCTTTGGTTGAGTGTAGGGAACGGTGGCGACTTGGAAGACTTGATTTACTTGTTTTACCAAGAACTAAAGTAGTATAGATCCGCTAGACAAATCATCGTTATGTGGTGAGTTTTGTTTTTGGATTGACAGCTTTATTCATTATGCAGGACTGTTTGTGTGTTTTGACCCTCTTAAAGATGTTTTAATGGTGACGTTGTTGCCATAATATGGGGATACTTGATCCCTTATTTTCATTAGTCACCCATACAAAAATTTGAAAATAAATTCAAGAAATATAAATTTGTTCTTATTTTCTTATGCGGCTAATTTTTTGTAGATTTGACAGATTTGATTAGGATTTGGTTCGAAAAAATATGTATTGAGTAGATATCATAGGAAAGCGATCATGTCTCCCCAAGATTGCTTGCGATTTCGAATTCCATGGTAAAAATCGTTCATGAGTGTTTGATCCATTTTAAATTTCTACAAAAGTTGCCTATCTCGACCAACCAAGTCAAGGTAGGGATTGCTCTGCAGATTGAGAATAAATCTCTATGATACCAATCACAGCTTGGAATTCAGAAATAATTATTAGAATTTAAAAGTTTCGTCAAATTTCGAAGACAGTCATAGGTGCTCTAATGAAAACCTTATTTTTCAAAACAAGTATTCTGAAGTATCACAACAAAATTATTCGAGCACAGAGCTCCAAAACTAGGTTTTTTACAAAATTTCGATAGTTTGGTTGAAAAAAAGAATTCTTTGACAAAAACATGACAACACATAATAATAATCGTTGTAATCTTTTTAGCTACACTATTGGCTAACACTTTGAATAATGTTGATGAAAATAATGAATACAAATAGTGGAACAAAAATTCTAGCCTGTGTAAACGATTGATATCAAAACTGAACATCCATACTGCCATTACTGAACATCCAAAGCTAAACATTTCTATTCCATGATAACCTTTCTCAATTCAGCCTCCTATTGGGTTAGCTTAGTCACCCTTTTCGACTCGGGTTATGGCAAACCAACGAACGACAACGACAACAGCAACAACGATTGTGCTTGTTTAGGGGGGAGGCAATAGTGCGAGGCGCGCTCGCAGTAACCCGCTCGCTCTCAGCAAAGCTCCTAATAACCCAACATTAATGCGCAGCACGCTCGCCCGACAACCTCCCGACAAAAAAAAAACTTTATGAATTGAAACCATACACTGACTGGCTTCATCCATACTGGAGTCGGACCGACCCAACCAAGCCAAACGAAGTGCAATATTATGTGGGCCTTATTCCGTGAGTAGTTGCCGTTCGGTTCGGTACGCATAGTTAGTTTGCGCGGACAACGCGAAAAGGTCGCGATGTGATCACTGAAGCGTGTGTATTGACGTGGGTGTTGTTTCGTCTTTGTTGTGCTAAGAATCAAATATTTTGGTTAACAGAAATCTCATTACGTAAAACGCCTTGTGGCATATACTGATCTGAACCTGTAACTGGATCGCTGATGTGCAAATCATGTTCGCAAGCCGTGTTCTCGTTCTCGGTTATTAGTTACGGTCTGGATTATCGGGAATTGCCAAGAGTAGCTCATCGACAACGGAGGCTGAGAAGCGGCCAGCTGCTGCAGCTGGGACAAGCCGACCGCTTTATATTGTGTAAAGTTTAAATGCTTCCAGCGCATATTACAACGTTGGTGTTGATGTTGTTCATTTATGATTGTGGTGCTGCACCATTATTGGAGCTGGAGCTCCAAGCAGCGAAGAAAAGGAAGAAGTTTCCAACTCTTGCGAAGGAAAACGAGTTGTGTTGAGGTAGTCAGCCAGTTCGTGAACTAGCCACGGACTGTCGCTCTCCCTCTCAAGCAGTTATTTTAATCTTTCTGCAGTATCCGCTGGAGGATCGTAATGAATTGGAATTAGTGTTATTACTGCTCGGGTGATTTTTCGATTGCGATGCATTCGAAAGCAAACAACGATATCCGAAGAATTCGGGTGCCTCTAGGCGTCCAAAATTGAAAGTGAAACTTCCAATTAAGTGGTGATTTCCGCGATTAGTTGAGGTTGTTGCCAGTTTCGAAGAAAAGGCACATTTCGGCAATTGGGCTGTCATTTCTCGTCATCAGTTTGGCAAAATTATAACCAGTTTCCAAAAAAGGAAAAAAATCAGTGGACCGTATTGGGTCATGCGTCGATCTGCTTCAGTGACTGCCGCTATGTCAATCAACTTGTCCAATTGGCCTGATCGTGAAAAAACAGTGACTTAAAGCTGCGGCCGAAGATGGCGATGAAGTAATCCCAGTGGAAATCCAAGAAGGATTTCAACGCCCACTCACGAGCGCAGACAACGAATAATGTCGAATCAAACATATACGTATCTGCAGGGTACTTACCTGTTATTGTGTGGCGGAGTGACTCGCTAAAACTGGGCAGATTTGGAAGTGGCGAATTGTGATTCGGTTGAATGTGGAATTGTAATTCAACGTACGTCCGAGACAGTATTTATTTTCAGCAGTTCTTGAAGAAACAAAATTGATGGACATTTATGCAACGTTTAAGTGTTACTGAGTATTACCATGAACAATGAGTTACAAAAGATGGATCGAAACAATTTATAATAAAATAAATGTTTGTTTTTGATTTCTGGGAAATTTGTAATGCTTTAACGCTGGAATGTGTACCAAATATTAAGCGTAAAAATTACTAAATGAATTATTTTTTATAGCTTTGGTATTGTATTGACTGTAGAAAAATATCCAAACTTGTCTTAAAATAATAATAGCTATTTTGAGGTCGATTAACCTTTTTTTCAAAATATTGTTCTTTTTTCTCCAGTTTTTGATAAAAATTAACAATTCGAACGCACAATAATAATTTTTTTCCCAAAATAAATCTTTTAGAAATCCAATGAGTTTTCCAATAATACAAACTTTTGCTACAAACTTTAATTGCCCATAGAAATATCTAATAGAATCTAACAAGCGTCCTTTAGGGGAGACTGGGGAGACTTGATTTCCTTTTCTGCTTTCCGATGTATCACAGCCAAAACTAAATAAACATTCGCGATTTCCACACAGACTTTCTAAGAAATATAGTATTTAACTTTACTGATGTATGACAGTCCTTAAAATATTGTTGTTATTGATACACAATCGATTTTTGGAGTGCTGTCAAAAATCGACTTTATTCGGGGGGAATTCGGGGGAAATTGATCCCTCCCTCCAAGAACTTTGATAAAATTAGAAAGGTGCCCTCAGATTTTTTAAATATTTTTCTTGAAAAATACGCGGAATTTTCGAATTACTGTGCGTATACATGTACGATTTTTGTTATTGAATTTGACACCACATGCAATTTAAAAATTTGGGGAGACTTGATCCCCTTTCTATGGTACCTACGCAATAAATATTTTTTCCTGCCAACCCTTCATCAAATCTGTCAAATCTACAAAAAATTAGAAACCTGAGAACAGATTTATATTTTTTTTTGAATTTTTTCGCCAAATTTTTGTATGGTTGACTAATGGGGGATCAAGTGTCCCTATATTGAGGCAATAACTCACCACATAAAGGTCATTTGTCTAGTGGTTTCATACTAAAAAAATACGCTAGAACAAAACTACTTTAGTTCTCGATAAAACAGGGCGTGATCAAGTCTCCCGGGGGATCAAGTCTCCCCACCTCCCCTATGGCTGCCAACACTCCTGGGAGTGTGTAAAGCTTCCATTAAACATCTAATTTCATTTTTAGTTATTTTTTCAAAGTATTCCCATAACTATTTTTAGACGTAGTTGAATTAGATTTTCAGACTTAATTAAATTTAAACAATATTTTTTACATTTAATATGGGTCTGTAGAAAGCTAAATCATGGTACCCCCTTGTTCAAGGTAACGGTTTTCTTTCGTTAGGTAATTGAGTGAGTTATTAGGTAATTGATTACCACGTGAGATAAGTTACCAATCAACACAACAATCGCTCTCAACACTCAAGATTCTCAAGTTCGATTGCCTCCATTTTTAACAAATTTGATTCAGCTGATACCAATACTAAAAATTGTTTGGCATCCCAGACACTCTTTAAAAATTTTAAATGCCTATTCTTAGTCTTCATTAATGACTTTTAAAGATTTCCAAATGCGATTCAAACAACTTGAGCATTCCTGCAAAAATTTTATAATATATTTGAAATAGAAATATAGAAATATTAGGAATTTCTTTTGATCTAGGAATTAAAAAAAAATAACTGGAACGAATGATGAGTGAAAGATCTAGCATTTCGATAATCTTATGCCTTATTCATCGGTGGCCTATGCAATCTTACGTCTCTTTTAAACATTGTTTTCCAATTTTATGAATTCTGGTTTCTAGGATTCGATATGATGCCGTTAGATGTATATTTGTCAGAAGTTTGCCGGGATTCCTTTTATAAAAGTCAAAGAAAACTATCTGTCACTATTTTTGAAATTTTTTGGAAGACAATGTAACTTTTTTTTATTGTTCTATGATTAGCTTGGTTTCACATTGACCATTCGAGAATATTTTAAATCGCTTTTGCAATTGGTAAATCGAAATTTGAGTTTCGATTTAGGTTTTTTTTTTCAATAGATGCAGATTATATATGAGCATATATAAAAACATTGAGATTCCCATAACGGCTGTGTTGTGCAGACTCGTTTGAGAATTTTTCAGATGTAGGCAGTCATCACCACCAATAACTGCTCAATCAATAACTTCACAATCACACAATCCTACTTCATCGAGCCCAGTTACTGATGAAGCATGTGTGTAGCTGCCAGAAAATACTAAATACTCATTCTACTCGGTTGGCATTGTACAAAACAAAACAATACGTGCGGAAGAATTGGTTTTAAAAATAGACAGCGAGAGTTCGGCTATGCGTCTGGAGTTAGGAATTTGGCCTCATCAATACCCGCTGAGCTGCGGAAGACGACGGCGGTCCTTCGTAGCTTTGTAGGGAGAGTACTTATCTAGCGTACGGGGAAGTTTGGCCGAATCCCACTAGGGGAAGATCCATAAAGTACGTCACGCAAAAATCGGCAACCCCCCTCTCCCCTTCGTTACACTTTTTGTATTAAATCTCTAAAATTTGTGTATGAATCGTCATACTGCCCCCATACAAATGCCGGACAAAACCTAATATGTTGCACGAATTTTTCACCAAAGAGTAATTTTTTACCGCATAATTTATTTTGAGGTTAGAGATGTTATCCAACTTACACTATGCTACTCGAGTACTTATGAAGGCGCAAGCCTTAAGGTCTGAATTTCCAGCTTTGGAGCAGCTAGGAGCAAATCACCGCATTAACCAGAAAGTAGATAAGAAATAGGTTTTAACCAGAGTCTCTTAATTTTCGTGTATACATGGATGAAACAGTGTGCCATGAGCTACAAAAACTCACGTACCACCAATTCAGTGCGACGAGAGAAGCTAGCGCGCATAAAATAACTGAGTGAGCGTGTCTTAATGTACGTTTCATGAGACTCATCTCATGCGCTAGGAATGCATAGCTGGCGTTACTTAGGCGACGATATTATTGAATGAAAATTTCTCGCCCAAGCTGTTTGAGGCACCTCCGCTATTGTTTGCAAAAGTTTGCCATGGCAAACAGCGCATGAGCTGATCGCATTGAGATGTCTCAATGCGACTGTTGTTAATGTTAATGCGACCAATGTTAATGTGAGGTACACAAGCTTCGTGAGTCTCGCGTGCGCTAAATTTTATGTGTGCGTAGCAGTCGTTGCTCAATCTCATCCTTTTTTGTACGCGTGCATGATGTCTGGTTTTAACACATGATAACCATTTACCAGATCGTTCCGAATCTTTCCCAAAAAAAGTTTAGTCAAATTTTCTTTTGCCATACAAATTTGTTCGGGAGATGTTTACAGCATTAACTTCAACAAGCCACCAAAAATTGGATTTACAAGCTACAATCATCAAAATTTTGGAATCAGTTCATTTAATATATGTGTGAAAAATTAAAAAATTCTAACTTCACGAAACGGACGAAATTTTTCTTTGAGGTTTTGTCAGGGTTCCCGCCATTGTGCGCTGCTTTGAATCCCCCTCCCCCCTAGAAGCGTGACGTACTTTGTGAAGTGCCCCTAGGCCGAAAGTTATTTGGCCTAATATAGTATTTGACCGAACAGACCATTAGGCCGAAAGTCGTTTGGTCGAAAGGGTCATACAGCCGAAATGGTTATTTGGCCGAATAGGGCATTCAACCGAATAGGTCATTTGAAAAGTGAGAAGTAAGGTGTGAAAAGCGAGACTTCTCTCTTCTCACTACCTATTTCCCACTTCTCACTGTGAAAAGTGAGTAGTGCGAAGGGAGAAGTGTGATGTCTCACAACTCACTTTTAAATTTTCAAAGTAAGGAATGAGGAGTGACAAGTTAAACATCTCGATCCTCACTCCTTGTTTCTCATATTTCACTGTTAAAAGTTAGAAGCGCGAAGTGAGTAGTGACACATCTCGCTTCCCACTTCGCACTACTCATTTTTCATAGCGAGAATTGAGAAATGAGGAGTGAGAACGGAAACATCTCACTTTTCGCTCCTCGTTTCTCACTTCTCACTTTTTACAGTGAGAAGTGAGAAATGGGAAGTGATAAGTGAGACGTCTCACTACTCACTTCACTCTTTTCACTTTTTACAGTGAGCAGTGAGAAATAAGAAGTGAGTAGTGAGACGTCTCACTTATCACTCCCCATTTCTCACTTCTCGCTGTGAAAGTGAGAAGTAGGAGACGAGGAGTGAGAAGTGAGATGTCTCACTTCTCACTCCTTATTTTTCAATTGACTTCTCATTTCACTTTTCACAATGAGAAATGAGAAATGAAGAGTAAGACGTTAGACATCTCACTACCCACTGAGTGCTTCTCACTGAGAAGTGAGACGTCTCACTACTCAATTTTCATTTCTCACTGTCTCAATTTTCACTCCTCATTTTCACTTCTCACTGTGAAAATTGAGACGTCTCACTACTCACTTCGCACTTCTCACTCTTCCCAGTGAGACGTGAGAAATAAGTAGTGAGAAGTGGGACGTCTCACTTTACACACCTCATTTCTCACTTTCCAAATGGCCTATTCGGCCAAATTTCCTGCTCGGCCAAATATCCTTTTCAGCCAAATCATCTGGTTGGACAAATAACCTATTCGGCCAAATGTCCTATTTGGCCAGATGTCGTATTCGACCAAATGTCCTATTCGGCTAAATGTCCTGTTCGACCAAATGTCCTATTCGGCCAAATGTCCTATTCGGCCGAATGTCCTATTCGGCCAAATGTACTATTCGGCCAAATGATCTCTTCGGCCAAATGACCTATTCGGCTGAATGGAATAATGGTTTTTTCGGCCTAGTGACACTCTACCCGAATAGGTTTCGGTTAAGCGATCCTTCCGCCTAGCGTACTATGATCGTGGGATCAAACCTCGCCGAAGGAAGTTGTTGTGCAATTGCACTAATCGAGATTCAGACGAAGAGAATCAATTGTTAATTAACACTAATAGGGCACTGCATGAACAAATCTCTATCTTACCAGTACAGTAATGACTCGATTCTATCACGTTCAGAGCTTGTCTAATCCTCGATTTTTTTATGTTTCCGACTCCATTACCCTCCAATTATTTCACATTTCAAGACCAGATTTTCATTTTTAAAAACTAATTTGCAAACAACTTTTTAAGATTTTTCAATTTTTCCCTAAGATGCTTAAACCGAAATTAATCAACTTATGAATTCCACAACATGGTTGTAACTTATTAGAAACAATTGCAAGATGTTGTTGCCAAAGCTTTCGAAAGCCTGTGTGGTAATCAAAAAGGCGTATCGATCATACACTAGCAATACCAGCCCATAAACTATTTTATATTTGTGAAAAAAAAATTACAATAAAAAAAATCGCTTTTTTGTCAATCTCTCCATTTTACCACAGTATCAGTTTACTGTTTGTATTGTATTTTGTTATTTTTGGATGGCCAAAGCTGATTGATCGGACAAACTATTAGAGCATCTGGTTCATTTTCATTTCATTTATTTAGTCTACATCTAAACAGATAACACTGAATCAACAATTTGACGCCACAATACACGGTTCGAGGCCGCATCTCTCCATCCTCGAATACGCCCCACGCTCGCCAAGTCGTTCTGCACCTGGTCTGCCCATCTCGCTCGCTGCGCTCCACGTCGTCTCGTACCTGCCGGATCGGAAACGAACACCATCTTTGCAGGGTTGCTGTCCGGCATTCTTGCAACATGTCCTGCCCATCGTACCCTTCCGGCTTTAGCTACCTTCTGGATACTGGGTTCGCCGTAGAGCTGGGCGAGCTCATGGTTCATTCTTCGCCGCCACACACCGTCTTCTTGCACACCGCCAAAGATGGTCCTAAGCACCCGTCTCTCGAATACTCTGAGTGCTTGCAAGTCCTCCTCGAGCATTGTCCATGTTTCATGTCCGTAGAGGACTACCGGTCTTATTAACGTCTTGTACATGACACATTTGGTGCGGTGGCGAATCTTTTTCGACCGCAGTTTCTTCTGGAGCCCGTAGTAGGCCCGACTTCCACAGATGATGCGCCTTCGTATTTCACGACTAACGTTGTTGTCAGCCGTTAGCAAGGATCCGAGGTAGACGAATTCCTCGACCACCTCGAAGGTATCCCCGTCTATCGTAACACTGCTTCCCAGGCGGACCCTGTCGCGCTCGGTTCCACCCACAAGCATGTACTTTGTCTTCGATGCATTCACCACCAGTCCAACTTTTGTTGCTTCACGTTTCAGGCGGGTGTACAGTTCTGCCACCTTTGCAAATGTTCGGCCGACAATGTCCATGTCATCCGCGAAGCAAATAAATTGACTGGATCTGTTGAAAATCGTACCCCGGCTGTTACACCCGGCTCTCCGCATGACACCTTCTAGCGCAATGTTGAACAGCAGGCACGAAAGTCCATCACCTTGTCTTAGTCCCCGGTGCGATTCGAACGAACTGGAGTGTTCGCCCGAAATCTTCACACAGTTTTGCACACCATCCACCGTTGCTTTGATCAGTCTGGTAAGCTTCCCAGGGAAGCTGTTCTCGTCCATAATTTTCCATAGCTCTACGCGGTCTATACTGTCGTATGCCGCCTTGAAATCAACGAACAGATGGTGCGTTGGGACCTGGTATTCACGGCATTTTGAAGGATTTGCCGTACAGTAAAGATCTGATCCGTTGTCGAGCGGCCGTCAACGAAGCCGGCTTGATAACTTCCCACGAACTCGTTCACTAATGGTGACAGACGACGGAAGATGATCTGGGATATCACTTTGTAGGCGGCATTAAGGATGGTGATCGCTCGAAAGTTCTCACACTCCAGTTTGTCGCCTTTCTTGTAGATGGGGCATATAACCCCTTCCTTCCACTCCTCCGGTAGCTGTTCGGTTTCCCAGATTCTGACTATCAGTTTGTGCAGGCAAGTGGCCAGCTTTTCCGGGCCCATCTTGATGAGCTCAGCTCCGATACCATCCTTACCAGCTGCTTTATTGGTCTTTAGCTGTTGAATGGCATCCTTAACTTCCCTCAAGGTGGGGGCTGGTTGGCTTCCATCGTCCGCTGAACTGACGTAGTCATCTCCTCCGCTGCCTTGACTTTCACTGCCTGTACTCTCAGCGCCATTCAGATGTTCCTCGTAGTGCTGCTTCCACCTTTCGATCACCACACGTTCGTCCGTCAAGATGCTCCCATCCTTATCCCGGCACATTTCGGCTCGCGGCACGAAGCCTTTGCGGGATGCGTTGAGCTTCTGATAGAACTTGCGTGTATCTTGAGAACGGCACAGCTGTTCCATCTCCTCGCACTCCGCTTCTTCCAGGCGGCGTTTCTTCTCCTGAAAAAGGCGGGTCTGCTGTCTCCGCTTCCGTCTATAACGTTCCACGTTCTGCCGGGTACCTTGCTGCAGCGCGACCGCCCGCGCTGCGTCCTTCTCCTCCAGAATCTGTCTGCACTCTTCGTCGAACCAATCGTTCCGTCGACTTCGACCCATATACCCGACGTTGTTCTCCGCTGCGTCGTTAATGGCTGCTTTAACTGTACTCCAGCAGTCCTCAAGAGGGGCCCCATCGAGCTCACCCTCTTCCGGCAACGCTGCCTCGAGATGCTGCGCGTATGCAGTGGCGACATCAGGTTGCTTCAGTCGCTCTAGGTCGTACCGCGGCGGTCGTCGGTACCGAACATTGTTGATGACGGATAGTTTTGGGCGCAGTTTAACCATCACCAGATAGTGGTCAGAGTCGATGTTAGCGCCACGATATGTCCTGACGTCGATAATGTCGGAGAAGTGCCGTCCATCAATCAGAACGTGGTCGATTTGTGATTCTGTCTGCAGTGGTGATCTCCAGGTGTACCGATACGGGAGGCTGTGTTGGAAGTAGGTGCTACGAATGGCCATATTCTTGGAGGCGGCGAAATCAATTAGTCGTAGGCCGTTTTCGTTCGTCAGCCGGTGTGCGCTGAACTTCCCAATAGTCGGTCTAAACTCCTCCTCTTGGCCAACCTGAGCGTTCAAATCTCCTATGATGATTTTGACGTCGTGGCTTGGGCAGCTGTCGTACTCACGTTCCAGCTGCGCGTAGAATGCGTCCTTATCATCATCAGTGCTTCCGGAGTGTGGGCTATGGACGTTGATTATGCTGAAATTGAAGAACCGGCCTTTGATCCTCAACCTGCACATTCTCTCGTTGATCGGCCACCACCCGATCACGCGCCTTTGCATGTCGCCCATCACTATGAAAGCTGTTCCCAGCTCGTGTGTGCTGCCGCAGCTCTGGTAGATGGTATGATTACCTCTAAACGTTCGCACCATTGATCCCTTCCAACAAACCTCCTGCAGCGCTACGATGCCGAATCCACGGTCCTTGAGCACATCGGCGAGTATGCGTTATTTGCAGTTCCACGAACCGAGTTTCCAATCGCTAGTCCCTTTTCGTTGCAGTGGTCTTCGCCGATGGTTCCGGTCCGTACTCTCTTGTTGATTGTTCGTTGCTTATGATTTTTAAAGGCTGGCTTGCAGGGCCTGACACCAAACCCCTAAATTTCCGGAGGACCATTCCTCCTTATTTCCGGTGGACCACGGTGCACAGTTTCACAGTTTCACAGAGTCCCTCGCTGGCACTCGGACGATGATCAGCCGCCCCTAACATGGAGAACAGACGCTGTTGTGAGCCGATCCTGACATGGAGAACAGACGCTCAATAAGATTTGCACCTCCGGAGAGGAGCAAACCCCCCTTCCCTGTCAGCATACGACCATAGTTCCCACCGGGGTTGGTTACCTGATCTTCCCTAAGGTTGCTCGTATCCCGGCCAGCACCGCGGGGAGGTAGGGATAGGAGTTGCTGGGTAAGAGGCTAAGGACCGCGAGATGGGGTCTATTTTATTCCTTCAGGTACGCGAAGTACCAATGGTACGCTTTACCCAGCATTTGCCGTGCCAGAGCATCTGGCCCATCAGACGCATTAAACCGAACAGGTTCTATTGCCGAACAAGTCATACGGGCGAATAAAAATTTAAGGCTGACTGGCCATGGCCGCAGATGACATATGGCCGAAACTCTTATTTAGCTGAAAAACAAACATCTAAGAATGTTGTTCGGCCTAACAGATCATTTTGCCGATAATAACATTCAGCCGAACCGGTCATTTAGCCAAACAGTCGCTTGTCCAAACAGGTTCTGTTCAACGGGAAATTTGGCCGAGAATGTCATTTGGCCAGACAGGTCAAACTTCTCACTGCTCATGTCTCACTTCTCATTTATCACATCTTATGCGACAAACCAGTGATTTTTGCATATTTTTGTGGTTTGTTTGTTTTTAACTGGCAAGAACCTAATCAGCCAATTGCTTCTTGGACCAAACAACACGTTGGGCTCAATCTGAAATGCTATTCTATACAATCAAGCGACTTTTGTGGTCGAAAGTTTGTTCGTGGTTATAAAATTCATTATTCATACAGTCAAACCTCCATGAGTCGATGTTCTATGACTCGATATCGACTCATGGAAGCAAATTATTCCATACTAAAAAATATTTCCTGGGTTACTGTGATGGTCCCTCCAAAAAGCTTTTCAAGGATGTTTTATTCCACATCTCGATATTTCCATGAGTCGATGGTCCCTTCAATATCGACTCATGGAGGTTTGACTGTAATAACTTATGATGTTTATCATTATTTATTTTTGTCAAATCATCCGTTCGGGAAAACGTTATTTTCGGCCATATGATTCGTTAGAACTCATTGACATGTTCGGCAAAGTTGAATTTTCGGCGGAATGATTTGTTTGGCCAAATGACCTGTTCGGCCGTATGACCCGTTTGGTCAAATAACATTGTAGTTTTTATGGTCCGTACAGCTCAGTGATATTTGCGGCCAAATGACCTATTCGACGAAACGACATTTTCGGCCGTTTGACCCATTCAACCGGAAGTTACTTTCGGCTTCACAACTTATTCAATTGTATGATCTGTTCCGCCAAACTTCTTTTTCGACCAAAGGACTTGTTCGGCTAAGTAGCTTCTTTGACCAAACGACTCATTTGGCCGTTTTCGTTCAATTCGGCTGAATGGAATTCGGCTGCATGATTTTTTGCCTAACGTGTGGCATGCGGCCAAACATTTTTCCACAGGATTTTATTTTAGGTTGCTTGGATTGACATTATAAGACATTATAATGACATTTCTTAAATTCCTGTAGACCTTCGGGAGTACTAATAAGCTTCACAAAGCTTTTTAAAACTTTTAGGTGTTCCTATGTTCCAAAAAACCTGAAACTTTTTCCGTATAGTTATTTCAGGTCCTTCAGAGATCATATATTAACAATATTCCTGCAATTATTATGAATTTTCAGCATGGTAATTACATTCACGGATTTCTCAATAAACCATTTGGTTTTTCAAAAAAAAAATTCTAGTGTTTTGAGTAAGCAATTCTTATGAAATTCCTTCAGTTTATTACAAGCTTCTTGTAACCCTTGTAGGCTTTATTAAAGTACTTATTGAAATCTAAAATCTACAACAACTTCCTAGAATTATTCTTATGAGCTACTGGGGAATTATGGATTCCTGACTTTCTAAATACTTCTTGGGATCTAACATTTTGAGAATTCTATAAATTCAGTTTTTCAATGGTATTGAATTTGAAACTGCTATTTACCTCTCTATGGTTTAACCCTTCTCCAGATAATGAAAAGGAAATGGCTCTTTAATTATATTTCTTATAGAGGGCATTGTCATGATCTTAAATTAAGTTTGATCACTTAGTTGACTAATCGACTCGAGATAGCTAAAAACAAGATCAAACTACTACATGGACAAATAATAGAACTCACAAACTCCGGCTTGGTGAAACCGTGCCTTTAACGACATTATTTGCAGTGTGTATTTGAAAGTCAGTTTTGAAAGAATTTTGCAGTATGGCAAACAAAACAGAGATTAGCTTAATAGATTTTCAAATGAATCATCTTGGCACATCTCATCCAAGTACGTTTCGTCGAATGGATATTTAAAAATAACCTTTAATCAATAGAAATTAAAAACTTATTGGTTTATTACAGTGCTTTAAAAAATCACAGGTTAGTACTTTAAAATTGAATAAAGAATAAAAAGTGGGAAAACGGCATTTATTTCCGACACTCGACAGGATACTAACTTTAGCAAACATCGCAAACCAACCACTCTAAAATCACTCAAATAATGTAATTAAAAATATAACCAACTATAATAATTCTATATGTCAAAAGACATATAGTCGGGGTTCAGCCAAACCGCACCAAGCGGCTTTTCGACTGACTTGTGATATTTTGTTCGTGAAAGGACAACGGAAATAGCTTCATATCAATTTAATCGTGCATTTGCAGTAGGATATCCTCAGTTATGCGGTTGAGGGATATCCGATACGATTTACGATCAATTAAATCTGCTAAACGAAGTTTGAGCAGACAAATCGGTAATTTTTCGTTGGCGCTTGGTGCGTTTTGGTTAAACCCCGACCATATAGTCGAATGATGATTCGTCTAATGTCATTTGGTCGAAAAGACATTACGTCATTTGGCCATTTTTGGGCGATAACGAGTTTCGGCCAACCATTAACGAATCTTATTTATTAAAGTTTTACAAGAAACATAATTAATATGAATATTAAGTGTGGAGATGGAGTATCAAAGAATAAGAAAACCTATGCTGCACTTTACTTTCGATTAAATGTCCATTCAACCAAATGTCATTCGACATTTCAACCAAATTCAATCTTCGAAATGTCCCAAAGCCAACTACGATGAAGTATTGGGAAAATAACGGCAATATATCACTGGTTTTTGAACATGTGCCACAAAAAATAATAGAACAGAACGTATTTCTCCATTGTTGCCTAATATTTTGCTACTTCTGTAGTCTTACAGTTTTTCTATTTTCC
The DNA here is from genome assembly GCF_024139115.2 of Armigeres subalbatus. NCBI lineage: Eukaryota > Metazoa > Arthropoda > Insecta > Diptera > Culicidae > Armigeres > Armigeres subalbatus. The sequence continues at coordinate 48,917,933 of NC_085140.1, read as the reverse complement.
ACCAGGGTCTCCGGAAGTTTCCGTTTGCGCAGGCAAAAAAACCTCGGCTGCAGATTGAATTTCCTCACGTCCACTGAATGCTTTCAATCAGTTCATCCATGTACCTTGTGGATTAATTGATATCGGAATCTCGATGATTGGCTGATGTTTGTAATGCGGATCAAATGACCTGCCGAAAGAGATGTGCTCCGGTACGAAAATCGTCGGCGGCAGCGTTTGTCATAATTTTGATCGGCGTCGTGAATCGGCTTGGTTATTTTTTATTGCGTTCGTTTCTTCAAGATTTTTTTTTCTGGATTTTTTTCGGGACATTTTCAAGTCATTAGAGGTATTGGAATTTCGCCCGAAAAATCTGATGAACTTCCTCAAAAGTTTTTCCAAAACTTATTTGGAAATTATTCTCGGATTTTTCACGAGAAGCTATTTTGAATTTCCAAGGAAAATTGTTTGGAATTTTGTCACACAATCGTTAAAAATTCCTATAGGAAAGTCTTCACAAAATCCATGAGAAAACCTTCAGAATTTTGAAAATTACACAGAAAATTCTTCGAAATATCCACGAAAATGCTACATTTCAAAAATATATTTGGATTTCCACGGAAAATGGTTCGGAATTCCCATAGGAAATTATTTAGAATTTCCACGTGATTTTATTTTTATTATTAAGTTCCACTAAAATTCTACAGAAATTCTACTATTTGTTTTTATTTAATTTTCTCGCAAAACTTTTCGGTATTTTAACGGATTTTTTTTTCTCGGAATTTTAAAGGTATTTCTTTTAATTTTCACGGGAATTTCTTTGTATTGTCCATAATAAATTCTTCGGAAATTCCATGGGAATTCATTAAAAAAAGAGAAATGGTCGTTTGGCTGAAAATCATTCGGTGGAAAGCCATTTGGCCAGATAACACGTCAAGAATTTGGCAAGAATGAACGAAACGGTTATTAGATCGAAACCGGTTTGGCCGAATAAGTCATCTGGTCAAAAATGCCGTTCGGCTGAAATTGACGGAAAGGCCATTTTGCTGAAAATGTCATTTGCCCGAATGGGTCCTACACACTACGAAAAAGTCCTGTAACGTTATGTCATTTAAGACCGACATATGCAAGCGAACCAAAAGACGCATTATTGCGTTCAAATTAATTTTTACAAGGCTCTGAAAATGTGTATCCTAAATTTTACACGGCCAAAAAAAATAGTGTATGTAGCAAAAATGGTAAGGCCCAGCATGTCAATCTAACACCAGATCTTATGAGTGGGATTCCCGTTCGATACCACTCTACCATTCCTGCTTCTTGGCAGAAGGGAGATCGAAGCTTAACAAGTTCTACAATTTCACGAATATTGTGAAGCATCAGCCCATCCACTGCTTGTTCCTTGCAACTGCACTGAAGGTGAAAAAGGAGAAACGAAAACAGTGCTCAGCTGGTGCGTGAAGAATCTTGTATTCATGGGTCAATTTGTTTATTTCGGGGCGCTTTGGATTTCAGTCATTCTTACTGTAAATTTGAGCCATTTGGTAATGAGAAGCATTCGGTATTTGATGACAGAATGATACTGCAAATATATTGTTTTGGGTGTCTGAAGCAAATATGACACAATATTATGTTAAGATTGGATATGCATCTCGATTGATTATGTCAGCTTAAAAGATTGCGTCCCTTATAAAATTGAGAATTTTTTGGTGTGTACAGCTGAAATGTAATTTGCTGAACGGGTAATATTATCGAAAATGTCGAACATGAAAATTTTGGCGAAATTACATTTTCGGTAAAATAGCTTTTCTGCCAATCGATCATTTTGGCCTTTTCATCCAAGGTATCATTTCGGTAAACGACTTTTTCGACCAAACGACCATTTTGACAAACGACATTTTAAACCAGCCGGATTTTGGCCAAACACCTTTCAGCCTTATGGCCTTCACCCAAACGTCCCTTCCCGCCGTTAGGCCGAATGTCATTTCATTTGCGGTTATTATGGACAGAACGGTTTGGCCGATACAGCAGAAAGGAACATTCGGCCAAGCAGGTAATTTGGCCGAATGAATTGTTTGCCCTAACAGTTCATTTGGTTGAAAATGCCGTTTGGTAGAAATGGTCTTTTGGCAAAAAGAGCCATTTGGCTCCAAAATGTCCTACCTGCCTAACATCCATTCGGACAAACGGCATTTTCGGTTTTTTCCCTATACAGTAGCCGATCGAAATCTTCAACGTGTTTGCTTTTCAGTTAACGAATGTCGTTCGATAACTGCAAGGCATTCTAGACGTCAAACGGTTGTCAATCGATGTCAGATGCAATAAAAGTGCATCTAAATGTTCAGAGCAATGCAGCTGTCCTTGACTCTGACATCAGTTTAAACCTGTCATAAGACGAGCTTATACAATCCCATTGAATTCCACCACTTAATTGTATCTTGACAGATACGTATTTCGACCTCAACAGTAAGGCCGTCTTCAGTGTCTCGTACTTGACTCGACTTTCGACTGTCAAGATACAATTAAGTGGTGGAATTCAATGGGATTGTATAAGCTCGTCTTATGACAGGTGAAAACATTCCACTAAAAAGCTCAAAATCAGTTTAAAGTTTAGCGGTCCGATAACTGCAAGACTGTTGCAACTATCGAATTGCAGTTAAAAACCATTGCAGTTAAATGACTTGCAGTTATCGAACGTCTACTGTATGCATTTCCAGCATATGCATGTTCGGCTCTTATAAATGACCTATTCGGCTAAACGACTTTTACGGCAAAATGACAATTTTTCAAATGACATTGTCGGCCAAAAAACTTCCAGATAAATGGCCTTGTCGCTTTCGGCCATATGGCGTTATGCCAAACGGTTCTTCTTCGTAAAAAATTAGCAAAAGGTTGTTCGAAAAACAGGGCACTCATGTTCTTGAGTTCGAGATTCCAGATGTTGTCGAAGCCTGACGTCTTCATGCTGTCGCATGCTCATTAACGATTGCTTCATGTGGGCTGACGATATTGTGCCTAAGGTTGTGTCAGCTGGCGAAGTGTCCACCCATTTCAGCAACCTTCTCTGCAGAAGCTATCAAAGGTGGACCGAGGTTTGGATTTAGAAATATTTCCAGAATGGCTTAGTAAATTTTCTGGTAGAGCGCTGATCTTATAGGAAAAATCATTATTTTTGAGGTTCGATAATTTTGGCCAAAACTATGATTATTTTGGTCATGCAACTGCAACCTATTTAAGGCGCGGTCAGAGTTTACTCCTGTACACGAATTAATTATTTGGTGAATTTGTGCCTAATTACCCGGCTGACGTTGAGAAAAAGGCATTTTTCATTACATACATAGGTTAACATCGTTTCGGTCGTTTCAACTGTTAATCGTTGAAACGACCAAAGCGATGTCATCGAAATCTATAGCTTACTATAGTCTTACTGTGACATCAAACGAAAACTATTTCTGCTGCCTATGAGAACAAATTGTAATTTTTAAGGATGGTTTTCGATAACAAAATAAGTAATCAATTTGATGTCATTACACAACAATTAAGATGATGTCCCTCCGATCCGAATAGCGACCGATGAACCACCGCTGGTGCGTTTTTCTGATTTCAAAGAAATCCGAGAGCTCAGTTGTACTGCTGCTCTTGAGCGAGCAAGTGTTTCAGTAGACCAGGTCCTTAGCAGCCATTTTCAATGATAAACATGCCAAAAGTGAAGTCCTGGTGTTGCAACTGCGCAATGGCGAGCTGCGTGAAGACATCCCTCAGAATTTGATGTTTTTCAGATGTTATTTTCTTTCAATTTTCACCACAAAAATTAATTTTTCTCCAGAGATCTATTATCTGAATGATATCTAAATATTCTTGAACAGATTTAAAGAGAACCAGAATTAGCCTCTGAAGTTCCAATAGCACCTATCTGATTATAATCATCCAGTATCACATGCAAATAAAGCTTTTACAATATCCGATTCTCATTCTACTCCGATAATGAAGATATTTTGTACAACCGGATAACCAGCTGGTAGGAAGTCCCACAGAAATTTCCGCTAAATTAATATCGCTCTGACGCAATTGTTGAACCACGAACTGTGTGACAAATATGAATCGCGGCTAATGTCATCTTCAACAAAAAACCTCAATAATAACGCTTGACCGCTGTATTGAGAGTGATTTTACTTCCCATCATTTACCCGGGCTAGCAGTTCCACATCGGCACATCAACTAATGGGCCATTATATATTCAATCTCGGTCGGTCACTAAAACCGCTCTCAAGTCTGAAAAGGTTGAAAACACAGCGGCGCAAAATGAAAAGAGGAACTAACGCAAAACAGTCACCAACGTTGTGCGGTAGAATCATTCTAAGCGATCTCCATGAACAGCTCTGCTCCATTCAATAGAGCTTGGTTCGAAAGCAGCATCATGGAAGCGTATTCGCAGTTGAGGTCATTATCGTTAAACGCCTTCGGACACAGCGACAGGCATGATTCTTGACATTTTTTGCTGTCACTTTGTTCAAGCTTTAGAATCAAGTTCCTACAAGTTCATGTTCTTATGTTCCACTCTTTTCAGAACAGTATTGTTATTTATTGTTATTAACGATTCAGAAAAAAAATTATTTCCAAAATCAGAAAATCCGAATTAGCAATAAATCATTATTAGTTAAATGATATTATAATAACGATTTTTTTTGCAGTTCATTTAATTAAGAGTGATACGAGCATGATTTTTTTCGAATTCGACTAAGTTTAATTTATAGTGACAAGCATACGCTGCTAGTTGGTTGTTCGAAAAAAAGTGAATATAAAAGTTACAAATATAACTGCCCATATGATTTATAATTTGATTTTAATCCGATCAGCATATATTAGCCTGCACAGGAGATCGATCCTGCGTTGGTCGTTCTGTACGGTTGGTTCAACTCCATCGAAGAACGCAAAGAGCACGTTCCAAGCTCCAAGTAAAGACCGATGCCAAGGCGAACCAGATTGGGCTGTCTTACCATTTATCTGGCTCCGACCTATAGCCAATAATATGAGTATGCGGGCTCTTCTGCGAGCGGCGCGGTGGCATTGCGAATGATCGACCAATTTTATGAATTTGCACCTCTAGCATCGAAGCTGCTTGCTGATCGACGACGGTTCATGGTCAAACCCACACTACTGGAAACTTGATACCCCGGCTCCAGAGAAGATGGATTTTCTCATCTCCATCTGAACGGTTTGGGTTTGATTTTATTTTTTGTTTAATTGTTTAATCCGGTTCAGTGCCATTTCTATGGCGTGGGATTTCTGCACTCGTTAATGGATAAGTTTGTCATTTGTGATCGGTAAAATTTTATTTGAATCTTAAAAAGGAATCCAAATTAATGGTTATTTGCAGTCGTTAAAGGTCCTATATTCGAATAGAGGTTTTGCCCGTCTCGTCCAATCTTTGTTGGTATAGTTTTTCAATAAGCGTGAATTCTTTGCAAAGCGGCGATTCAAATATGACGTCCACTACTTATTGAGATTTCTAGACCCCAAATAAGCTAGTCAAATACGATCATGATAATAATAATATAAGGCTCAAATCTTCGCCAGTCGTGCGGTAAGATGCACATCTACAAAGCAAGACCAGGCTGGGTTCGATCCCGGTCCGGTCCAAGAAATTTTAAGGGGTTAAAATTTTTTTCAACTTCTATAAGAATAAAAGAAAAACACGCCTCGAAATTTAAGAAATTACAATACATATATCCACTGCTAACTGCTGCAATCTATATCGCATTCTCCATCAAGATTTTAAATTAACAATCGCAAATTGAAACCTATTTGCAAAATAAATTTAACGTAACATCGCTCACACAAATCTCCGTATTCTTACGCCGATACGTCAAACGCCCTAATTCACTCTCCCAAAACATTTCCCAGCGATTAATCAAGATTCTAATCGGCAGCTTATTGCCCATAATCTAACCTCAAATGCACGCAAAGCACCCCCATGAACTTATCCGTTCGACTTTCAACTCGATCACATTGCGCAACCATAAGCCCTCACCAAACTGTTAGATCGTTGCGTTCAGTGTAAGCAAGCGGTCCAGCCAGCGGCGCATTGAGTCGCGGTCGAGCTATCTTCACTCGATAAATCACTATAGTCACTTTTTTGCTACTTTTTGCGAAACAATGGCTGTGCTCTGATGCACTTTACGCAGGCGGGAGGGCGGACGGCCGAACGAAGCGTAAATTACGGCCTTAGGACACACGAACTATTCCAGCCGTGTAGCACAATTGGTGCAACCACCTACACAGAATTGCCATAATATGCGATCAACTGACACGTTGTGCTTCAATACCTGCGTCTCTACAGAGGGCCTCGGGGCTGTGGAAAGTCGAGAACTTTTGTGCAAACCCGGGCCGATACAGTTTGCACACGCTTTTGCTAATCAAGACGCTGCTGGTTGGCGCAATTCGGTTGACGAAGATGTATGAGCGAGGTTCGACTGCCACTCCATTGCTGGGTGGGTATCCAATCGATGGCTCCTCAAACCCAAGTTACAACACTCCCACCGCATCGAGTGTGCAAAATGTGACTCTCATGAAAGCGACCAATCCACGAACTCGCAGAAAATTGTTTGTTTTTCTCACGCGAAAGTGTGTTTCCATTTAGTCGTCGAATTGCTTTTCAACTGTTGAATAAGTCGTAAGAGCAGCCCCTCAGAAGCTTCAATTGTTGTTTTGTTGGTGAAACAAACTTTTCAGACTCCGGAGTGATTGCAGCTCGTGAATATTTTTCTCTGTCAGTCCGATATCTACAGGCATATGCAAATGAGAGGAGAGTTTTCGTTCCGTCAGGGCGATTACTTTTCGCGAATCGACCTTCAATTGTTCGTAGCAAGAGTTTCTCGTGTCTCGCCGGGAGTTCACGCGCCGGCTAATCGTGTGCACCATTTGACTGGCTTGGCTGAAGGTTTCACCCTCACTTTCGAACAATTGAAAGTTGACCTCTGGGGCCCCGAGTCGCCGTAGTGGTTGCGTCGTCGATTTAATTGTAATGTCCGTCGATTGCAAACGGAAGCCTAAGAATATTAGACATGGATGACCGCCTAAGCATATTTCAGTTTAGAATTAAAAGTGTGTGTCTTTAAATTTAAAGCTATTCAAAATCAATGAACAATTTTCTTCTTGTTTCAGTATGGAGGAATCGGAGGAGAATGTTCCTTTCGTCAACATTTCTCTGGTACGTTTTTTTGTTTTATCTTTTTTAAACATTCGGATAGAAACTAGAAAATCGCACAATTATTCTTTGGCGACTCATTGTGACTGTGATAAAACTAGCGGTCATATTTGCCATTTCTTCATATATTTAATGCCATAAGCTTCGAGATTTTAGTCTGGCAAGTATATTATGCAAATCTGATAACTATATGTACATATAAACCAATAAACGAATGATTTCCACAAATCATCAGCAAGGTTGTTTAACTACTTAATGAACTTAAATTTTCGCAGCAAGTTGTGTTCAAAAAAGAAATTTTTCTCACTGCTATTGCAATTCCAATTTGTTCATGGTCTGTTGATATATTCAAAAGTTATAAGAAAGTTTATGTAGGCAAACTGCTCCGTTTTCCATCTCACTGAATATATATTCATCTCATCGTAAAACAGATATCTTCTCGAGAAATACATTACCAATCTTGTCGCTTTTTTTGCTTACATGCGTGCTCACTGCTGAAAAATAAAAAAATAAAAAAATTCAAATTCATTGATTTGTTTTTGATAGGATCGAAATGGGAGTTATGAGATGAAGTGCCGAACCGTTCCCCTATATATCCGCAGTGGTCGGTGTCTTGGTTGATCACGAGGAATTGGTCAGAGCACTTATGTTGTGCATTTATCTTAAGGCTTATTTTTCAGATTCATTCATTTGTTTCCGAAGATGACAAGTCAAATCAATCGTTCAGGTTGAGATACGCATCTGTAAATTTATAATAAAATGGTGGTTTCAAATAGGATATCACTAACTCATTTTATGACCACGACAAGTAAGGACATTTCACTAAAAAGTTGACGTGAATCAACCAGGGGCCCCATTACGCATCTCTTTTTGACAGCCCTTTCGTATGATAGTTTGTATGATTTGCTCGTTTCGTTTCTAGATGCGCAATGCCACCCCAGATTCCTGAATGTGGAATATGAGCTATTTGAACGAAAAACTGAATGATTTTTTCCTGCGCTAAACTAAATGAAAATCCCAAAGGATTTGAAATGTTTTTTTTATCTGTAGTAAGAAAATTTTGTTGTCCGATTATATTATTGGTTCTATTTGTCCGTTGCTTGGTTTCTATTTGAAATTTTTTGGTTACTCTTGGTCCTTTTGTTGCCTATCATTCTTAGCAAGTTAATCCGGGTCTGACAAGCCTTCTTGGTCCTCTCGAAATAAGGTCGGAATGTTAGGTGCCGATCGATCGTCATTCTGAGAACTTTTAGGGTCTTTTTTGTTGGAATATGACCTTCGACTTTGATTCACACAGCTTCGAGTGCTTCGAGTCACAGATTTGAAGCATATAGGATATAGCACCTTACCTGCTTCAATTTTAAAACCTACATCCCGGGCCCGTTTAACTACTTCCGTCTGTAGCTTTCTTCTTGTGCTTCGGGGTTCTTTCCGGTTACGATCAACAGAACATTGTCTGCATTTACTAGAATAAATACTCCTTCCGAACATACCAAGAAGACGTCGCTCATTACCTCAAGGAATAACGTGACAACTTGCCTGCGCACTGGTCTCTGTTTTGACGTTTGTGGAGGTCAACTGAACCCACCGCTCCGAGTATTCTGACCAATGTGGCATATAAGAAGGTGCTGATTAAGTGAATTCAAGCCTTCTTATATACCACATCGATCAAAATGCTTGGAACGGTGGGTGCAGTTGACCTCCACAAACGTCAAATCAGAGACTAATCCGCTGGCCATTACCGCTCGCGGAAAACTGGATATGCTTGGTTTCGGTGAAAGTGGTCAAAATAGCTCTTTAGGGAAATAGATTTCATTATTCCCACCAAATCTTGTTTATTACATTCCAGCATTTTCTAACAAAAATCCTGATTTCTGTGGGAATCCCTTCGGAAATACATTCGAAAATTCTTCAGAGATATTCTCTGAGAATTCCTCCGAAAATTCTCCGGTGCTTTCCCTATACCACGTGGACAGATTTTGATCAGTTTTAGATATTTTCTACCCTACCAAAGCGTGGACAATTGATCATATAATTTTTCAAACTCCTCCTAAATCTGTCCACATGGTATAAAAGCAGTCCCTGCTTCGAATTCCTCTGGAAACTCCTCCGGAAATCTGGAAATCTGGAAATCCTTAGGAAGATCCTCTGGGAGTCACTCCGGAAATTCCACTGAGACCACCTGAAGGGTAGAATTCTCATAAGAATTTTAGAAGGAATTCCCCGAAGAATTATCGAAGGAACTCCCGGAAGGAATTTTTGGAGCAATTCGCGGATGGTTTTTTTGGGGCAAAAGAATTTCTGAAGGAATTTCCGAAGGAATTTCTGAAGGAATTTCCGAAGGAATTCCTGGAGGAACTCCCGGCGGATTTCTCGGGGGGATTCCTGGAGGATTGCACGGAAGAATTCCTGGAGGGAATCATGAAGGAATTCCAGGAGCAGGGTTTCAACTTTTCGTTTCAATGAGACCAAAGCAAGCGTTTCTCGGGCCAAGGGAGAATCTTTTTTCGTTGTTTATGTTGAGGATCATCTTTCACCTATCAATCTTTCTCCACAATTACCCTTGGATGATAAACGAAAATCTTGCCTATTAGATGAAAATCCTTTTTCGTTTTATCACTTTTACCCACTCACTCATTTTTCGCGAGAATTATCGCAGAACAGTTACAAAATTGTATGGCCGCTCCGGGATTCGAACCCAGAATAGTAACAATAATAGCCACAGGGATGCGCTTACTCTAGCCACACCACCACGCTATCTGTATGAAAGCATTAGGTTATTTGTTCTACATAAGCTACTACCATTTGCATTGAAGATGCCACGAAAAGACTCGAATATGAAAGAAAAAGAGCAAACCAACGTTTGGCGGCAATCGAAGTGAGCGAAAAATGGTTATCACTCTCCAGGCTGTTTTTCTTTCCCGAAAAGCGATTTCTCCCAGAAATTTTTGGGAGCATCCTGTGCTCCTGAGATTGAGTGAGCGATACGAACCCTGTCCAGGAGGGATTCCCGAAGGAATTCCTGGAGGGATGCCCTAAGGAATTCCTGGAGATATCCCCGAAGGATTTCCTTGAGGGATTTCCGAAGGAATTCCTGGAAGGACGGCCGAAGGAATTCCTGGAAGGATTGCTTAATGCCTAGAGAGATTCCTGAATGAATTCCTGGAAGAATTCCTGAATGCATTCCTGGATGAGTTTCCGGCTGAATTCCTGGAAGAATTTCCGAAGGAATTCCTGGAGAGATTTCCGGAGGTATTCCTGAAGGGATTCCCGGAGGAATTTCAAAATTCCTTGAGGAATTCCCGGTGAAATTTCTGGAGGAATTTCAGGGAAAATACCTAGAGGTATTTCTGAAGGAATTCCTGGAGGCATTCTCGGAGGAAGTCCTGGAAGAATTTCTGAAGGAATTTCCGGAGAAACTCCTGAAAAAAATTCCCACAACAAATCCCGGAGGAATTTTCCCAGGGGCGTTTCCCAGAGGAATTTCTAGAGGAATTCTGGGAGGAAATCCCGGAGGAACTCCCAAAGGAAATTCCTGACGGAATTTCCGGAGCAATTCCCGGAAGAAAATCTAAAGGAATTCCCGGAAAAGCATCTAGAGGAATTTCCAGATAAATTCCTGGAAGAGTTCCCGGAGTAATTCTCAGGGGAGTTCCAAGAAAAATTCCTAGAGAAGTTTCCTAAAAAAATACCTCCAAGAACTCCTCCAGAAACACCATCAGGGATTTCTTTGAGATTTCTTAAAAGAATTTCCTCGATAATTCCTCGAAGAATTTGTCTGGAATACCTCTCGGGAATTCTTAATGGAATTCAATTGATTTTCATTCGCAAAGAATTCTAGGAATTCCCGATGGATTTCCTGGAGGAATTTTCGATGGAATTTCGGAAGAAATTCCCGGAGACATTTTCGTAGGTACTCCTGTATGAATTCTCGGAGAAAAACCCGAAGGAATGATCACACAAATTCATTGAGTAATTCCTGAAGAAATTTATAAATAACTCATGTTAGTAACGCTCATCCCTCTTTCGTTTCCTGCAACTTTTCGAAAGCCGACCACTGCAGTATCGCGAACGTGCCTACTAGTATTGACTGGTTAACCGTTCTGGACCCCAACAACGTTGAAAGCTCTGCTCTAACTTTCTCGCACATCTTGGCGTATGAAATTGACCGACACGTGCCAAAGAGATCACAAAAAGGATCGCACCCTCCATGGTTCTCGACTGAACTACGACTAGTCCACTAAGAAGGCTTCCATCGACAATGAATTTGAATGGTGAAATCGCCTCAACTATTCAGGAAGTTTGCCGCCTATTTGCCGAAAAATTCGCGAGCGTTTTCAGTGACGAAAGGATGCGTGACAGCCAAGTCTCTATCGCATCAAGGATCGTTCCCCTAAACAACCAGTCTTTGGGTGGAATCAACATCGATTATGACATGATCCTGACGCAAATCAGTTGAAATCGTCACATACTTCCGAACCCGACGGTGTACCAGCCGTCTTCATCAAAAGGCATATCGACAGTTTGCTCGTTCCACTTCTTTTCTTGTTCAGATCTTCGATCATCAATGGAATTTTCCCCTCCTGCTGGAAGTAGACACTAATATTTCCAGTCCACAAATAGGGATACAACCGCGATTTGAACAACTATCGAGGGATTACGTCATTGTGTGCTATCTCGAAGCTATTCGAACTTGTCATTATGTAAGCAACTTCTTAGTGATAATCAGCACGGATTTATTGTCGGTCGCTCAACTTCCACCAATTTACTGTGCCCCACGACCTACGTCACAAACAGTCTAACAGAACTGGCTCAAACGGAGGTTAGCTTTCGATAAGATTAATCACTCATTAGCCATTGCAAAACTGGACCGATTCGAAGTCAGCGGCAGTCTGCTGAACTGGTTTTATTCGTATCTTTCTGACCAACCATCTGACCGTAGCTATTGAGGAATGCACCTCTAAAAGTTTTCATGCACCATCCGGTATACCACAACACAAGGGAGTCATCTAGGACCACTGATCTTCCTGATATTTCTCAACGATGTACACCTCGTTATCAAATGTCCTCGGTTGTCTTACGCAGATTACCTTAAAATCTTTTTGGAAATACTTCGCATCGCCGGTTATCAGCTCTTACAGCTTCAACTAGATCGCTGGTGCTCGATTGGTGCTCTCTGAACCGAATGGTGGTGAGCCCGGCCAAGTGTTCTGTCATTACGTTTTCACAAAAAAAAAAAACAGCCCATCGTTTGCAACTACAGCCTTCTTGGCAAAGAAATACAGCGACTAAGCCATGTAAAGGACTTCGGCGTGATCCTAGTATTAGTATTCAAGCAACACATCTCATTCATTGTTGACAAAGCATCCAGAACTATGGGATTCATCTTCAGAGTTGCAAAGAATTTCACCGACATATACTGTCCAAAAGTTCTCTATTTCTCTCTGCTAAGCTCGACTCTAGAGTACTGTTCTGTTGCCTGGAGTCCGTTTTACAACAACGGTGCTTAGAGAATTGAATCTGTTCAACGTCGTTTTCTTCGATTCGCGCTTCGTAGGCTACATTGGCAGGATCCGTTTCGCCTACCGAGTTACGGAAGCCAATGTCAATTGATCAACTTGGAGCTTCTTCGCTCAAGGAGAGATGTCGACAAAGCCATTATGATCGCCGATACCCTGCGGGACGAGTCGACTATGGAATTATGTTGGAACTAAAAACGTAACAGCCATATGTTGAGGCTGCCCTTTCGTCGTACAAATTATGGCATGCACGGAGCTGTTCGTGGCCTACAGCGTGTCTTCAACAAAGTTGCATCACTCTTCGATTTCCACGTCGCCGAAGATTTTTTATCGTTCTTCGCAGACATAAGCAGACGAAGACAATGGCAATGCTTGTTTAAATGTTTACTACCTACTTTGTATTATCTCTTGACAACACCTTTTCATGTACACTTTTTTTTAATACTCTACATCATTGGGGCCAAATGTAGCCTGTTGATGCAACAACAATAAAGAATAAATATGCTCACGGAGGATTTCTCAAAAGTATTCCCGGAGGAGTTAATGAAGGAATTCCTTACGGCATTCATGACCAAATTTTCCTTGGAATTGTCGAAGTAACTATAGGAACAAATTTCGTGTATCGATTCCCGGGAAATATTCTGGGAGATTTCATCGTGGAACTTGACTGCTAGGCTTCAACTTATGCTGACGAACGAGAAATTTGGTCATCTGGGAAATTCCTCCACTAAAAATTCCCCCGGGAATTTTTCTGGGAACTCTTTCAAGTAATCTTTTCAAAAAATAATCTCCGAAAATTTATCCAGAATTGATTATTTCTCCGACAACTTTTCCGAGAACTCCTCCAACTATTTCCCGTCCAACTCCCGAAGAAGTCTTGGAAGATCTCTTAGGAAGTTCCTAGAGAAATTCGCGGAGAAGTTCCTGGAGCAGATCCCGGAGGTATGCAACGCTTACGAATGTAACTACATTAATGACAAGGAAGTGCATGCGGACCAGGTCAAGGAGGATATAACCTAGCAAGAAAATGAGTCTGATTTATGGCAATTCGATTAGATTGATGACGATGCACGATACAGATTGATAAATCGTTGCAGTAAGCAGAGAGTCGAACTTTCATGAACGTCTTTATACGACAATGAATGTTTTCGCAAAACGCATTAAATACTTAGTGGCCGGCTCGAGATTTGTGTGGTAAATCAAAACGTAACATTAATACGTATTAAAAGATAAAAATTATAAATTAAAATGTATTTAATTTATTTCTTCCCTTCTTGTTCATTTTGATATTTTGTTCTTAGAAAGTACATGACTTAATTTTAAAGCTTGTGTGAAATGGACGATACTGGTTTGTTTTGTTTTTATGCCGGGTACAGTGCCTTTTTTAGTTTTCATTAGGGTGGTGTCTTTAGAATGGAAAAGTTCAGCCTCAATAAAAAGACCTATATCCAGGAGTGGCTGCAATTCTGGAACAAGTTTTCGATGGCTAAATGTATTGTATTTGAAAATGCAATTTCTAAGCCTACTAGAGTAAAAGTTCCGATAGTCGTGGGTGTTCCTATAGTTGCGGTAGTGATGTTTTTACACAATCCACATAATAATCGCAGCAACCCATATATCAATTAATTGATCTGTCATTACGCGAAATAAAAGAAAATAGATTGAGAATTGCATCAAAATCGGTAAAGTATCATTAAAATACCTTATTTTCTTCTCTGCTTTGCACCAATAGTTGCGGTAGTAGTAGTCCTGTATGAAAACAATGGGATTCGCAACTATAGGAACACGAATTCAAAAAATACCGCAACTATGAGAACATTGCACCAATAATTGGAGGTATCATTTTAGACAACAATGGTAGATTCTTTCATGATTGGATCAATCTTCGTTTGAAAATTTATTGAGGAGCTTTCGAATGTACACTTGAGGTAAGTGAAATAAAGTACAGACTTGGAGTGAGCAAAAAAATAGTGATTGAACGTGCTTAGTTCCTCCACTATTGGGTCTTTTACCCTATAGCTATTTATGACAAAAATCAAAATATTGAAATTGTCAACAAAACAATAACAATTTAAAACAAAATATTAAATTAAAATTGTCCTACAAAGATGAACGTGTTTTTATTTGAATCCCAAGTACATTTTACAGTGTCACGAAAAATAGCTCAAACATCTTCAGTTCAGAAAAACTGTGGCTATAGAACGTGCCATAGTTGCAGTGCCTTTCTGTCCTGAATTTTCATGTCGGCAACAATCTCTTGATAAGGCATTTCGAAAACCGTTGATAGCAACTTTTCGACAGCATCCGTCGCTAGGATGATTCATGCCTTCTTTTCGGTCTCCATGGAAAGTCATTTTTTCGTGTTTTTTAAAGCGAATTTCAGCTTCTCTATAGAAAAAGGTCCAATAAAAAATACCGAGAGGTACTAGGAAGCTCTTAATTGCCTGTTCGGGTCAAGGTACCGCTAGAGGTGCAAGATAGAAGGAACAATATATTCATGCGCCTTTTGGCCTGGATGCAAATTATTATCCTTCAGAGTTCGGAGGGCAAAATATTGGGGTTCAGCTCGCCAAGAAATTCCATCCTGTCTTTGTCCTCGGCTTCTTAAAATTGCGACATGTATCTGTTACGAAATGCAGGGTAGGATTACAGGATTAGTATCCTATCTAGGGACCTAGGGTAGTTTCTTTTTGCTTTTTTGTTTTGCCCAAGTGTTTTCATGCTGGCTTTTTCCACATTTCGGGTTTCTTCACTCCACCAATTCAGGTGGAAGATCCGCGTCTGGGATTGTGCCTAACGCAATGTTATGTTTTCTAGTAGAAAGATCTTCGTTCGAGATAAGCGGTTCTCGATCAAGTTCTTCTTCAAGTAAAACTTGGAACTCGGGCCAGTTGGCTTCATTGGCTTCATCGCCAACGGAGTAGGCATGTGATTTTGGGCCGGTGGTGTTAGTCAGTTCCAAACGTATAATTAGATGGTCGCTTCCCATAGAATCACCTTCCACAGACCACAGAAAGTATTTCGTGATGGATGCAGTGCAAAGCGAGACGTCAATGGCCGTGTGAGCTTGTCCCAGAAGGAGGAAATAACTCAATAATACTTAATTCTAATGTGCCTAAAGTATTTTGCATATTAATTTGTGGTATTATTTTGTGGTATTTTACCTCTGATGCACACCTATTATGCCAACTTCTGTTATCGTGGTTACCGCTCCTGCTCGGGTGCCGAGAACGGAAATGGCCATGAGATCCGGAGGGCGATAATCGAGATGCCGGAATTAACACTTGTTGGTTCAGCTGAGAGTTCCGTTGCTATTCCTATGGCAGCCGACTGATAAATGTTCGCTTCCGTGACTATGTACCATCGGATCTTGCGATTATTTTTTTATTCATGGTGGCTGTTGCTAGCCCTGTGTGTGTCTTAGAGCGCGAGTAGCACTGGTTGATATTTTTGCACCAGCGTATCAAGATTACGGAAGATTTCGGAAAAAGCCATTCATGTTCCACTGGATGGCGCACACAGTTGGCAGTCTCCAAAAAAACTTATCAAGCTCTAACACAGGTTCAGAACCGAGTTCTAGGCATTCGAGGCATTTTTACGAGAAAATGGGGCACGGGAATGAGGTGACGGTGTGAATATCAGGCGTGTGCGGCAGCTCCAACGTAAATGTCTCCTTGAAACCTGTTTGGGCTGAAGGTCGAAATTGAGTGTCTTCAACTGGTTGTGGTAAAGGAGTTAGTAGCAACTGGATCTCTGGTACAGGTGCATAGCGAGCTTTATGTAGATCATCATAAATGTTCGCATCCGTAGCTTCTTCCGACGATAGAGGAGCAAACTCGCGGGAGCCGATCTTGCAAATCCCAATTCTTGTGTTCCTTGGGGGATAGAGTGTGAGACCCTCTTTGCGTTCCACTTCCAACTTTCCCAGAGCGCCAAGGGGATTTCACAAATGCGGGGGAGGCAATGACTTCGGTACGGGGGGTGAGGCTTATTGGTCCGGCTGTTCTCTATCGTCGTTCGGTAGGAAACGAGGTCGACCCGCCCGTTCCAGTTTGGTCATGATTTGTGTTCGGCTGCCACTTCTCTTCAAAGCTTAACATGTCGGTTAGTCGGCGAGTGCGACGTGCTTCCTGGAGTCTAAGTGCGATTGAACGCCTTCGCAATTAGACAAGGTTGACGTGTTGTTCAGCTTCTCCCGAATATGCCGATTGACAACACTTTCGACTACATTGGAGAGGCACAGGTGAACGAGATGGATCTGAAGATGGAAAGATCCCGGCCTGGGTCCTGGTTTTCCGGGATCGGGATTACTATGCTCTTCCTCCTTCTCTTCAGGCAATGTCTGCTAACTTCATATTTTGTGGACAGGTTTAGAAATGTTGTTTTCCTGGAGATGGAAGGTGCCATTAGATGGGATTACCCACTTCGTCAAGCGCTGAGGATTTCCGATTAATCCTAGAGAGAGCAAACGAAATCTCTACGAACGGAAAAGACTACCTATAATAGCTAAATAATTTCATTTTGGTGATCCGGTGAAATGTTGAAAGTCTTCAAGGTTAGGCTGAAGGCTTCTACCTTCTGAAGTCTTTAGTATAGCCGCCCGTTTGGGAAAATTTACCCAGTAACTTTTTGGTTTTATAATGCTTTTATAAAAGTCTTGTAAAGTGAAATATGACTTTCAAGACCGTATTTCCCTAGGACATCGGATATTTCGGAAGGATCGAAGACAATTCTTCCTTTGATATAGAGATGGATGGGGCGGACCTTTTCTTCCCACTGATTGAATTAAACTTTCCCTATATTTCCGAGGTTATTTGTGAGAGATTAACTGTGTTTAGGCACATATCATAAGGAGATGGTTAAGTGGAAACCTCATAAACGCATGGAGGGCCTTTCTCCTGGCTTTTACAACTCTGCAAGTCTGTTCAGATTACCATCTGAGAGCTCGATATTCGAGATAACATCTGATTTGAGCGATGAAAACTTGGGCAGCATCCAGTCACTCGAGAAAGGAAGTTGGATTGTGAGTTGGGCGTCCATCATAATGTCTGTTGAAGAAGGTGGCGGAGTCATCATTAAGCATGGCTAGGTCTTCTTTCTCTATAGCTTTGAGAAAAGCAACGGTCGTGAGGATCAGTCCTAGAACCGCCTCATACAGGATAGTGGACGTTCAGGTCTCAGAAGAAGAGGAGAGAAATTGTAACTGCTGATCATATTACTCACTTTCTGTTTTACTAGGAACGTAACCACAGGGGTTAGCAGCTCTGATTGCTATTCTAGAACGGAAGCGAATTCCTATGACTGGTAGGTCCTCAATAATATCAATGGTGTCACAATGGATTTTGCGTAGAACACCAATCGCCACCAAGAACCAGTTCCAATCTTACAGATTCACTTGTACCTATCATCGAGTGCAAGGAAGTAATCTATCATTTAGTAATCTGATTTCGATCATTTAGTAGTTTGTCAATACCTCATTCCAGAATCTGAATTTTATAATGTGTTGTATGGAGGACTTCTAGTGCGAAGGTTTTTCTACAACTCTGCGTAATGGTTCTTTGCTTGAATTCCAGCTATAACGGAGTTTTAGTAACTGAATGATTGAAATTTTGTTATCTTTCAGTATAAGTTACTGCAAATAGCGCTTTAAGTCCGTTATTAGTAGAATTCAAAAACAAATTATTAGGCAGAGTCGTAAAAAACCTTCGCACTAGAAGTCTTTTTTTATTTTCTTTATTAAGGAGACTTTCAGTCCTAGGTTAGCTTGTCTCCGGCACTAGAAGACCTTCATATAACAAATTTAGAAATTCAGCTGCTGGAATGAGTTATTGACAATCTACTAAACGATCGAAGTCAGATTACTAAATGATCGATAACATCCTTGATCGAGTGTACAGTCCAATGAAGCTACTGAGATTCGGTTAACCTCTTGAAAGTAGGGATATCCCGCGGAGAGTAGGTAGCTCGAGGTTGTGCTGGTTGTTCCGAGACCCGTTTATGTTTCATTGGATACATATCTTGAAGGGCCAGCAATAAAATTTCCGCAAATTTTGAGGATTTTCAAAATATTCTTTCTAAATCTAAATATTCTAAATCCGAAGAATGTTTTTGATGTTTTTAAATTATTATTCCCCCTTTGACCTTTTGGAGACCAGCAGGACATAATTTTTATTAAATATTTGTAATGACTTTAGTAAATATTAAAAAATAACATATTTGGTTGTGGCTGCTCCCTTAGTTAAATCGTAAAAAAATTAAATTTTAGTATTTCATTGACCGTGCGACATGTGATTGGAATCAATTAATTAAGACCAGAAATGAAAGAGCTACTTCGCTTATGACCATTTTTTCGGAAGGCTTTAATACTTTGCCTAACTGACAATTACAGTGTTGTATTATTTCACCAAGCGCGAACGTAATGCTGGAGATGTGTGCTGAAGTAAATTAATTACGTTTGTGCTATTGGAACACAGCCATTAAGGCAGCAATTCCAATTTGAAAGGCTTGAAACAACTATGGCTATGAAGCACCAATTTACCCTTTAGTGGTCACAATGAGAACGCCATAGATCATAAACGGTATGGTGCTGACGATGGGAGAAGAGTTAATTGAAATATGACATTGCAGTTGAACCAAACACACAAAATATGAAACCAAAAGAATCAACTGTGGTTGTTTTGCAATCAGTCCGATCATGCGTGAAATGTTGGGAAAATGGAAAATGGGTGGTACCTGGCTCAGTCAAGCAGAACATCTTTATGCGAAACGGTTCTTTGGGCAACACAACT
The DNA here is from genome assembly GCF_024139115.2 of Armigeres subalbatus. Lineage (NCBI taxonomy): Eukaryota > Metazoa > Arthropoda > Insecta > Diptera > Culicidae > Armigeres > Armigeres subalbatus. The sequence goes on along the minus strand of NC_085140.1, from coordinate 48,898,443 downwards.
GCGTTGATGACGACCTCGTATGGGCAACAACAAAAGCTCATTCAAAATTGACTATATCTCGTTTTGAAATGCATCATTCGACGATCATCATAACGATCAAGTTTGGCGCGTTCGATGCTTCACCGTGATTGTCGTCGCATTGTGCAATACGCTTAGGTCATCTCCCGCACGTTGGATACGTATTGGATAGTTTAGTTGCATCGCCAATTTACTGCAATCATCAGCCAGTCAACCGTGACAGCGTAACCCTCGTTGGGACACAACCGGTAACGAGCGGAATTCATAAATGATACTTTGATGATATTACCTCACTCGTGTATGGCATATGCTGCATCTAATAAGCCGAGCATAGTGAAAGCCTTCCCAGTATAGTAGTGGGTAATAAAATTCATATAGCCCAAGCTGCTGACCGGTTGCTGGTGACTAAGGCAGACAAATAGGAAACTCGATCTAATTGCTCAGCGAATCCATACAAAGACGGCGTTTGTACTCGTATTTGAATGTTAAAATTTACCGAAAAAGAGGGGCCATTCTCGGACGACCGAATTAGTCATCAACGTTGAGGAGTGATCGCACATATCAAGTTTCAGTTTTGTCCCTTGCGTATACAAAGAAGTTTATTCACATAGGTTGGGTGTGATTTATAGCTTCTGTGATCCATTTTTAGTAATAAACCACATCTGACCAAATGTTCCAATCTCCTGTTGGTGGCAACACCTTCAGAAAGCATAAAATGTTCTAAACGAGAAGTTACAAAAATATAACCCAAACATATTTAGCAAACCTACGAGAAGCTTCACTGATACTCGTTTTTTGCATATTTGAATCCATTTACCCTTAAAAGCATCCGTCGTCAACTTAAGAAAAAACATACCGTTTCCGTCTCTCATTCCATGACCAAGGTCAGACCGTGATTTTTTGTGTGTTGATGACCAACGACTACATCAGTCGCTTGCCAATTCAGTTGATCGTTTTAGTTCAACATCAGATCCAGTTATAGTAGCGTCCGCACGTCCGTAGTTCAGACGAATCGGTGGTGGCACACTCGTCGCGCCACTTGATTGGACTACGTTTGCAGTCTAGCTACCTTTGTATGTAAGCCAGAATTAACGCCCCGTCACGTCATTTGAATAAATTATAGATAACGCTGAGCAAACCTGCCGTACCGGTGCTATCTGGCATGGATGGCTGATGTTGGCTTCGGCAGAGCATCGCGTCATAGTGCCTTCTGGGCCAGATACATGCATTAGTTGCGGACCTGATCTGTTTCAAGGTCAGCAGCACTCGCTTGATAGTGTGTGATATCGTGCCTAAGGTAAATACAAATAAACACGATTGAACAAAGAGAACACCGATGCCTTCGGCCCACGGAATCATATCATGATTTAACTACACATTAAGTAATTGAAATCTTTATAACGTTTTCCTTCTTTGATCTTTTTCTGGATCTTATCTTTCCAACGAAATTATACTCTCAAATACTTTTATACAGCCTACAGACTAGTTTTGTTCAATGAAGTCAGAAATAATAACTGAAGAGAAGGGAGTTCATTTTCCTTCTGGAACACTTTCGAGATACTCACTCCAAAAATGGGATATTAATTAATTGTTACATAACTTACAAAATTAAATGGAACAAACACACACAATGCAAAGTAATTGAAGGAAAATATTTGATTTTTACAAAATTTCTGAAACTTCGAAGAAAAGTTGAAACGTTTAGGGCTTCATTTGTATCTCAGTTATATCTAAATTTTAAATGTTGATAACGATTAAGACATAATAAGTTCGTAAGTTCGTTACGTATATGTACGATAACATAGATAGACATAATGGACGTTGTGCTTGATGGGAAATGGGCATAACGGGGCGTGAAATGCATCAAGGAACGATTGTTTGACAATTCTTTTTTTTTATATCTTTTTAAAGCCCTTGGCTGGCTCACCTCCGTTTGACAATTCTCTGAAAACCAACTCCCCGAGCAGAATAATTCCAATTTCACAACAATTCGGCCATTTCAAATAATGTCATTTTCCGGGAAATGTTAATTTCAAAAAATTGTTATTTTTGAAGACGTTTTTTGCCCTTTTTTGAATCTCTTAACATTTAACTCTTTTAGCTGTTTTTACTGTAGTTTTTTAATGTGCCATTGCTTCCTACCTGTCAAACATATTACCGTGATTCAATTTCACTATTCATTCCCACCGTCAAGTTTGGCATCAGCACTGAGAATCACCTGACTAAACTTTCTTTTGTCTGCATGCATTTTCAAAGAATTTCACAGATAAATATTTCAATCATTTCAGAAAGAAATTCTCCGAAATCTTCACTACAAAATACTTCAGAATACCCACGAGACATTCTTCAGAACTTCCTCGGGAAATTCTTTCAAAGTTTTTTGAGAAATTTTTCGAATTTGTTTGGAAAATTCATCTAATCTTGATCGGGAAATACTTTGAATTTCTTCGAGAAATTATTCCGAATTTCCTCAAATTTGTTTCCGGATTATTTACCCCGAATATTCATGAGAAATTCATCCTAATTTCAACGCAGAAAGCATCATTTGTTCTACTTCCTTCGGATGGTTCTAGAATTTCTACGAGAATTGAGTTCCATCTCCCATTTCCTTCTTCTTCCTTCCTTAATTCTTCTTTATTATTTTTAACTTTATATTTTTTCAACTTTCTGTCTTCTTTCTTCTTTGTTTTTTTTTTTCATTTTCCTTCTTGTTTTTTCTCCCTTTTGTTTTTCTTTTTTATTTTTTTTTTCGCATTTCGTTTTCCTTCATTATTTATTCTTTCTTCTATCTACTCTCTTGTTTGGCCTTTTTTATTTCTCCTTGTTCCTCCATTTTTTTCTTTAAATTTCTTGCTTGTTCTTTTCCCGCGTTCATGTTCTTCTTTTCCTTTGTTCGTCCTTATATTGCCAGTAGAGGTATGCGCCGGTCCGAAAACCGTCGCTAGTGGCCTTTGGGCGTTACACCGAAAGCTATTTTGACCCACGATCGGCGTGGTGATTTTTTATTATGATCGTTTTTTGAAGACTTTTTAAGTTTCTTTTTTAAATATCCTTTGTAGTTTCCATATTTAGAATTTACAAAGATTTCATTTCTGCCTTTCTCGTATACAAAGTATACACAGAAAAAAATAATGAAAACTAATGAGCGCGTAAAAAATAAGGACGCGGAAAATTACATTATTTTGGGCGTACATGAATCTTTTCCAACAAGTTCACCCTAAATGTATGCAATTTCTATAGCATTATGTAAGTTTCTGTAACATAAATCTTATAAAAATTGACATAATGCAATAGAAATTGCATACATTCAGGCGATAATATCGTTTAAATTTACGCTCTTTCTGGCATTCCTTTTATGTGCATTACTTTCGTGTAAAGTTCAACAACTTTTTCTATCTGTGTACGTAAAGGCTATAAGGCTCGAAAACCAAACTTTTTATAGAAGGCCCGGAGACCCATATACCGAACGACTCAGCTCGACGAACTGAGATGATTTCTGTGTGTGTATGTGTGCGTGTGTGCGCACCAAAAGTGCAAAAAGTTTAGCTCACTTTTCTGGTACTTATCCTTAACCGATTTACTCGCAACAAGTCCCATTCGACGCGGAATCCTGTCTAATTGGCAGATTGAAGAAGGAAGATAGAAGGAAGGAAGAAGACAAGAGAAAGAAGGAATGCGAAAGAATCTCGTTTCTTACTTCTCATTCCCCGGTTCTCACTTCTCACTTCTTTCTACTCATTGCTCACAACTCACTTCTCACTCCTCAATTCTCACTTACATACTTACTTCTTACTTCTCTCTTCTTACGCATATCTCTCTTCTTATCTCTCCTTTCCCCCTGCTCTCTTCTCACTCCACACTTCTCACTTCTTACTATTTATTTCTCACTTCGCACAACTCACTTCACACTTCTCATTTATTTTTGCACTTTTCACTTCTCCCTTCTTATTCATAATTCCTCTTACTTCTGATTTCTCATCTCTTTCTAATCACTTTTCACTTCTCACTACCACTTCGATTTTCTCACTTCTAATTTTCACTTCACACTACTCACTTCTTACTTTGCACTTCACACTTCGAATTTCTCACCTCTATTTCATTATCTTTCACTTTTAATTTTTTACTTCTCACTTCTCTCTATTTCTCACTTTCTATATTTCATTTCTGACTTCTCATTTCTCACTTATAAATTTTTACTTTCAACTTTTAATTTTTCGCTTCTCACTTTTCACTTATTACTTTTCATTTCTTACTACTCACTTCGTATTTCAAATTTTTCACATCTAACTTCTCTCGCCTCATTTCTCACTTCCACTTCTCTCACTTCTCATCTTTCATTTCGAATTTCTCACTTCTCTCTATTTATTTCTCACTCTTCATTTTTCACTTTACATTTCTCACTTATAACTACTTACTTCTGACTTCCCTTTTCTCACTTTTCGCTTCTAACTTCTAACTTTTCAATTCTTAATTTTTCACTTATTGCTTTTCACTCACTACTACTCACTTCTTACTTCGCACTTCTCTATTCTTAGCTTAGCTTAGCTTTGACTGACTACACATATCTATGGTTGCAACTCCGTGATTGACCAGAATCAATGAAATTGCACAAAGAATCAACTGAATGATTGATTGGGATTGTTCAAGCATTCTCAGTGTGCAAGTTTCAGTGACTCTAATATTCAAATGATCAATAACGGCGCCGGCCACGTCCTTGTAGTCAGTTAGGAACAGGGAATGAATATTAGTAGGTGGTTTTTGCTATTTGAAGTCAGCGTTTACCTCTGCGTCTCCACAAAAACCCCAGAAAGGATTATCAGTTAGTTGGTAGGCATCGTTGGATCTCGATTCACTCTGATAAGCGATGCGACCGTGCCATTCTTTATACACAGTGATTTTACCTAACCATGATTCGGTCGCACAAAGTAGAACAAACTAACTACCTGCACACTGAGCAGGAACACGACCAAACGTATATCTATTGATTTACTTCCCGACCGCACAAACTACAACGATACCAGATCGTTCGACGTGTATATGAACCGAGCATGGACAATAGTCACCATGCATGCCCGATGGCATATGCAAACTGTAAAGGATCGAGTTTTTGACGACCGAACCGACGTGCAGTATTCTGTACTTACTTGCCCTTACTTGACCGGAGCAAAGCGCAATACAAGCGCATTATCCGCCGAATATCAAAAAGATATTTTTTCTCCGGCTCGCGACGAATAACACACGCACTGTACTTACTTTCCCGATGGCTACTGCAAGCTATAGAAGATCGCACTTGTCTCGACCGGATCAAAGCGCAATACCTGAAACACGAGAAATCACGCACTGAACTAATTAACTTTATTACCGTCCGCGCAATGCAGAACAAAATATTTCGGCCGATCGCGCGATCGTTATGCTGTCCGAAACCAGAAAAATCTCGCACTGAACTCTCTTACTTCGCACTTCTTTATTCTCACTTCAAATTCCCATATTCTCACTTCTCATTTCTCACTTTTCACTTCTAACTATATCGGGCAAGTAACTGTGTCTGACAACATCGAGTTAGAGAAATGAAAATGCATTAGAAAATTACTTCGACTTAGAGAATATAGAGTAAGGGAGATATCGACTTACGGAGTGAACGTAGTATGCTAAATTCAAGAGACTTTAAATCTCATCGAGTAAAAGAGAATATCGAGTTACAGAACATCGAGCTAGGGAGAGTTCACTTTATTTCATAGAGGAATTGTTCAAAACACCCAAGAATTTTTTTTCGGAAGTTCCATCCAATTTACTTTGGAATCTGCGCTGGATTTTTTTTCAATTTTTGTGGGAAAATATTCGGATTTTCACGTGAAACTTTCCGGATATATGCCGAATTGAACGTTTGGTCGAAACGGTTTTCAGACAGAACACGGTATGGCTGAGAATGTTATTTGGTCGATAGCGACATTTGACCTGTATTTTGTCCGGACAGGTCATTTAATCGAGAAAGTGGATTGATTCAATAAGTCACTTGGCCGAAAATGCCGTTTGGCCGAAATGGTCGTTTGACAGAAAAGACAATTGGATCGAAAAAGTCATTTAGCCGAAAATGACGCCTTTGCTTGGTGTGTTACGGTATAAGATCTATCATAGTCACATTGTCAGCTACAGTCAAATACTACAGGAATACTTTCCCCAATATCCAAATCCGTGGTACACAGTTCGAACAAAATCTATAAATTTTCATTCAAGTAGATGAGGTCTCCGGTAGCCTTGCGAGCAAAGGCGTAGGATTGCCAATCTGGTGGCTAGTTCGATTCTCGGTCCGGTCTAAGATGTTTTCGGGTTGGGTCTCGGGTCTCGACTCCCTGGGCATAGTGTTATCCATTGTACTTGCCGCAAAAAAAAACATACTCATCAATAGCGGGCTTAGAAAAGCTTTCAATTAATAACTGAGAAAATGTTACTAGAACACTTGAAAGTTGAATAGCAGGTCAAGTTCAAGTTGGAATGTAGAGCCATTGAAGAAGAAGTAGAAGATGTAACGTGTTTACCAACAATTTTTTAATTTTACACGAGTTGTAATTTCAGTTCATATTTTTAATGGAAATTAACAAAAATAAGTCAGCATGAGGAATCGAACTTTGAACCAAAGAGTGAGTGCCTATCGCATTAGCCACTCGAGCATTTCTACTTCTAGGAAGCGAGTTGATTTAGGTATAACATCATACTAGCTAAAATTTGCATGGTAGGGAGACTATTTCGATACGAAACTGTTTGAGACTGAGTATGCATCACAGATGTCTCGTCAGAATAGGCAAAAACATTGATTTGTTTATATTGCCATTTTGGTTAAGGTATATATGAATAACATAGGTACCAGCTGCGATTTGCATAAAATACATTAAGTTTTGTATTGGTTTGTTCGGCAGCCACGTGGTCGCACACCAAGGGTTCCAATAGAATCATGTAAAATAAAGATATATCAAATGAAAATCACATTGATTTTATCTTTTAAACCAAAGAAACCCAAAACTACGATCTGTCAAAACGCACGCAAACGTATGCATTGTGTTTGGCCCATTAGACTATTTGGTCCTGGTTTATCGACTGGATTTTTGTGCAGCTTCAAAACTGGAATAACTTTGGCATTTTCTCATTTATCAGAAAAGTATTCTTATTAGAAACATTTGTGGAATAAATTTAACAAAAAGGATTAGGAACTCTCAGACATTTTTTTGATAAGTTTATAGATAATATCATCGTCACCTGGGTTAATTTCTACTTCTCATTTTTTACTTCCACTATTGTTCGATCAAACGACATTTATGGCCATATAACCCGTTCAACAAACGACATTAATAGTCGTATGATCCCTTCGGAAAAATAGCATTTTTATCTAAATGATCTCTTCATTTTCGGCCATTCGACCAAATGCAATTTTTAGCTACAGGACTCTTTCTGCCAAACAACTCTTTCGGCCAAAAGGCATTTTCGGCTAAATGATCTATTCGGCCAAACGACATTTTCGGACGAAATACCCGTTCGGCCAAATAGCCCTTACTGCTAAAAGACCATTTCGGCCAAGCGGCATTTTGGCAGAATAACCTATTCGGTCAAATGACCAGTTCGGCCGAATGACATTTACGTCTGCATGTCAATTTCGGGGTCAAACGACTTTTGCGGTTGAGCGAAAAAAAATTGGCTAAAGGTCAATTTTATGGAGTTTTCACGGGTTCTTCGGATCGGTGTAGAAAATTGTAGATCAGCGGCGTGCAAGATTTTAAACGGTAGCGCGCCGATGCAAAAATGTCGGTGGTGGCGTGATGTCAAATACTGCTGGAGGCGCTGCATACCTCTAACTCTAAGCAACTTACTGCCATCTCATTTTTGCTTTCTTCTATCTTCCTTCTTTCTTGTTCATTCTTCCTTTTTCCGAACCTATACTATTCATTCCTGAAGATTTTTGACGTAGAACTACGTCTGTCTTTTCTATATTGGGGTACATTTTACGATTGCGAAAATCGGAGACCGTCACGAAAATATGATAGACTTCGAACTTTAATATCTCAGCCGTTTCTCGATGGATTTTCAATTTGTTTGGACCATTCGATCAAGGATGAGTCAACGCTTCTTTGTATTTACATATATGAAAATTCTGATTTTTAACTTTTTATTATCGATAATTGATAAAAAGCTTAGAAATAGATAAACCAACCAATTACGTACATGCATCACTAGCACAGACATCAAAAATTAATCACTTGCGGGTTTGGATCTAATTCTCAGTTTGAACAAGATTTCACGCAGAGCGACGCATCAAAGCGATCGCAGCGGAGCGGAAACAGCATCACGGACGCGCTGGTAACATTTTCAACGGAAATCCATCGCATTGGTTTTGGTGCTCGGTGTGTTGCTGCAGATCATTCAACCTTAACGAACCAGCATATCATATGCAGAAAGGGTTGACTATAAAAATAGTACTGCTGCGATCCCGCACCGCCAGTGCACCCAACCAGAGAATGCATGATTTTATGACAATCGTGCATGAATTCCATGCACAGATTGCATGAGGCTGAGGCCCATGCACAGATTGCATTAAGTCAATATAGCAAGCCATTGCATTAGGTATCTGGTCACGAGAAAAAGGAACTAAGTTTGTGTTTGTGTCTACATAGAATCTATTTTTAAACTTCCGTCGAGGAACGAATTCTTTACACATACTTCGCCAACCTTATTTGCTTACAAAAAAATTTGACCGAAAACGAGAATTGAACCTATGCCGTCCACCAAGCCTAGCGCTATCCGGCTGACGCGCTTGCCATCTGGGCTATACACTAGCTGAGAGAAGCAGTGATAGAAGACTATTATAATCCTCGTTCTATACTATGTGAATGAAGTAGAAGGGTAATAGAGATAGCAAAGGGCGATGAAAATGGAATTGGCTGTGCGTCCTTGTCCACCATCAAGTTGAACGGAGTCGGGAAGATTGTGTGAGTCGAAGCTATGCTGCTGTACACGATGAATATATTTGTTGCTGGAGGAGCTAAAGAGAGTCGTTTAGATGTGTTGGTCGAAACCAAATAAACTGATTTAATGCAATGAGTTGACGTACCAAGTATAACATTCTGTGAGTGGTTTGCATGCGAGATTTGATACAAAATGATTAATGCAAAGAATGTCACAACTTTTTGTTTTGCGTGTGGCAATGCTGAAAATTTATTACAAATTGTGGTGTCAGTTAAATGGAAAGGCGCATTGGGGAAAGAAAATTGGTTCTTCTCAGGACCAGCATTTTCTGAAAAGAAAGTTTTAATTGCGGAAATTGACTGTTTCGGTGGCATCGGTGTTTGGCTTGGTTTCTGTTAGTGATTCCATCCATTCAAATTTACTGCATCATCTCCCTCCGACGCGCTATCAAATTCGCTATTTAGGATTGAGTTTTGCACTCTGAAGAAAGTTTATTTCGGATAGTCGGAACAACCTTCTATATGGTGGTAAAATGGTGGCTTTTGTATAAAATCAATGAAGACGCAACCTCAGTGGAAACTATCTACAGCAACCACCCATCGGAGAACGTCGCTCGGACAGACATATGTCAAGAGATAATGTTTGGTAATATAAAGAAACTTCGTCATGAGTCAAATTTCTGTTGTTATTCTTCGCAAAAATACGCATCTTAGATAACCAATAGCTCATGGCATATATCATCAATTTCGAATAGCTACGTAGTCCTACGTCACCTTTGCGTACAACCCGAGTGGGCTGCACCTTTGAGTTTTTTTTTCGAATTTTCACAGAAAAAACTCTTTCTGCATTTGTTCAGTTACTTCGAACTCGACTTTTCACATTTTGTCATTTTGATTCAAAATTTCTACGGGATATTTTTTAAATAATTTTCTACGAAATTGGATTTCTATGTAAAAATATTACTTTCGCAGGAATTTCCGAATAAAAATAAACGATTGAAACCGTTATTCAAAATTGATGCAAACTTGGAAATATTCAACGAAAGATACCTCTTATTTGTCTTTTCCAGTCAACATAAGTTTAAAAGCGAAGTAATTCTACCCCAACAAACATTTGATGCTGATAGGGTCCCTATCCAACCAAAAATAGCCTCCTAAAGCTAAAAAAAATAGCTTTTTCAAGTTAAATTGTTTGTTGGGACTTCATCCAATTTTTTGTCCATTTTTTATTGGGATGTAGAACCACTACGTCTACTAAGTTGAACATTTCGTAGATTAGCCTGTTTGATATTCACATCTTAGCAAATAGTAATCAGCATTCAAAAAGCGAATGTTAAACATGTATATATTACCAAAACTTCAACTCAGTGGATGCAGTGGTTCTATACTACAGGATTTGGTTGCATCAAATCACTATTCAGGAATTTAAATCTAGGCTTGTACAATGCAACACAACAGATGCTCTGAACCTGGACAATGTTTTTCAAATGATATCTTCTCGGAGAGTGTCCAGTTATTATGCCAGTAAAGAGGTACAAAGAGGTCCCTCATTGAGCGTCAATAACAGTTTAGTGGTTGAAACATTTGGAATTAAAAATCATCAACGTTTGTCCTTCCCAGGATTTGAATTCTATTTTTATGGCACAATATGATATCAATCAAAGTTGAAGAAAGAGCAATGTTTAGAGAAGGAGTAATTGCTATGAAGCATTATTACAAATATTTAGATAGTTCTGTTAGAGATAAATAAGAGTGTTGATTTAAGAAATAAATAAAACTTGATTTGTGCGAGTTTGATTATCTCTCTTACAGTTTCTTGTCTATTCCGATCCTTTGTCCATTTCGACGTTTTGTTCTTTTCGACTATTTGTCCCTTCGACCTCTTGTCTTTCAATTTTTTGTCTTTTCGACCCTTTGCCCCTAACCCCAAGTTTTTATTTGCATTTATAGTTACTCAGTGGCTTAAGTGACGCTTGGCTTTTCGTACAAAAACAAATATTTGCAATTCTACATTTTCAATCACATTAGTGATTTTTTTGGATAGTTTTCTACTGAGATTACTACCCCAGGGTCGAATATTAATGCTCTGGTTTTATTTCCGATTATGGGCCATCTGTAATCAATTTCATAGAACCTTCACAAACAGTGTTACCTCCGACTTTCAAATCCATTCGAGATGTATCATATGTTATAAGGAGTGTTATGGTTATCCAAATGTTTCATTCATTCTATATTAATATTCATCACCGACCCAAATAAAAATTTGGTGTTGAATACACGTGTGACTCATTAGTTCTCCTGATTTGAATAATGTCAATCGTTTGAGTTAAGCCTACTCTTTTCCCCTTTCTAAATGCATCCCTTAAGCCTAAAACCTCGGAACCTTCTTCCTCTAAACCTACTACAAGATTGTCAACAACTAAGGGCCACATTAGCGGTAAGAAGACTTCGGAGCACAACCTTTCGTTGTCCATACTGTAACAAACGAACTTCCTAGCTCTAAAGTGATTCCTCTGGTGGCAACCATGGTATGAATCCATAAGTATGGTTGAGTTGAAGTTGCTACTCCGTTGCTAGACGAATGGGAAAGCGCTATCAATAGCTTCTTCAAAATCTCAATATCTCAGCAGGAATGGAGTACTATTTCATTCTGATAGAGCTTTTCTACCTTTGAAAGTTTTATTGCTTTTCCATTCTCGTACACTAAAAGTTTATACAATTGTTCCAAGAAACCGAACCTGTGAAAGGAGTTGCATTTGATAATGTGACTTTTTGAATTTTTAATCATTTTTTTCTATCATTGTAAAACCAGATTCAATATTCTGACTTCTGTAAGCAAATACTATTATTCTGATCTTAATCAGATTCGTTGTGTTGTTTATCATATTATTTTTGTTCACTTTTTCAATGAATGCCCCAAATTGTCCAACTGGATTAATGTTCGACATCCTGCCATATGATTTTGCCTCGTTGAAAACCACTAAACGACAAAATAATTACCCACCAATTAGCCATTTCCTTTCGGAATTTGCACACTATCGCTCGTCCGCCACAGTCCAAATTATCCAGCAGCAACTGACAACCACTGACTCGTGCATGATCTCACCGCACCAAAAAAAACTGAATCCGCCAACAACTTTTATATCGCCATTTGTCGCCATCCACACAATGCCCGTTGTGCGACAATAAGCGTCTGTGTTTCCCAGCCACCCGCAACCATATTCATTCAAGTGCGGCGCTCTGCCGCAAGTTTCCAGAAACTGTGCGTGCGGCGTGATTTATGCGACATTTACCCTTTGCCCGCATCCAACCACCGCCGATGAAGTAATCCGCTAACGCACAGCGAATCGTTAGATCATGTGACACTGACTGGTAGGCGCTCCTCGTCAGGTGCGCAGTTTTCTTGGAGGTCATGCCACTAACTGGAGTTCAAACTGTGACCACGTCTCAAACAAACAATATGGGGACCAATTTTTCAATTTTACAGTTGGTAGCCAACGGAGCATTGTTAGGCTTTCCACTAGTCGGTGGTGAACCTTAGGTAAACGATTATTCCACTGAAAAATGGTTGCGATCAGTCGCATCAACTTCGTTTAAACGTTTTGGTACACATTCAAAAATGCCTGCTTTTACACATAATATTTATTACGATTGCGTATGCAATGCAAGTTTCGAGCATGTGAAATCTATTTTGCTATTAGTGATCCAAAATTCTGTTTTCCTCGATTCCTCGAAAATTAACTATTATTGCGGCAATGACTGTGTCTCTAAATATCCACGACAAGATATATTTTTTACAACCATTCAACAGAATATGTGAGGCATGCAACAGCTTTAAGTGAAACATTGAGTGCAAACCTTCGTACAAATGTAAACCAAGTCAGATGAAAATGTGAACTACGAAAACCATGGCCCTCGGGTTACCGAACACGTCCACCGTACCGCGTAAAAGAAGACCCCGTGCCGTGGGGGAAGTGTTCATATCGTCGTCCTCGCAGCTCTACCTCGTCGATTCGCATCCTACGTCTTTGACGTCCCCAACCATACAGGAGGAACCATTCTACGAAAACACCGGAGATTCGGGACCATCGAAAAGTAGTGCTATTGTGATAACTTCGACGCATCCGGCTCCGCTTTTAGATCTCAACGGTCGCAAGGTGCATCTCAGTGTTTGTCGGGTTCGTCAACCCGTCATCGACGCAAGTGCCAGCGACATCAGTGAAGTTAGCAGATGTGCCGCCAATGGTGGTTTAGATCCGGTACGTGGTGGGAGGCCAGATGTGCCTCCACGAAGAAAAAATCGAACCTGCGTAACTACGACGATATCTTCAGCAGCAGATGGTGCGAATGATGGCAGTGATAGTGCCGATGGCAATGATGGGAAACAGTCAATCGCTGCAATGGATGGCGGGAGCTGTTTCGAGCTGCAAGTCGTATCCGCCTATGTCGGTGAGTTATGGGTAATTTATAGAATATGGGTTCGGAATGGGGTTGAAGAAATATCAACCTTTTTTATCACATAATAGGGGAACTGCTCCTTTTCATCTCATAGCTCCGATATTCATCCCATCAAAAACAAAGCAATGGATAGCAATTTGATTTGTTTCTTATTTTGTGATTTTTTTTCAGCAGTGAGCACGCATGTTGACAAAACAAAGCGAAATTGATGCCATTTTTTTTGATTCGCTATGAGATCAATATATGTTTAGTGAGATGGAGATCGGAACAGTTCCATTAAATGAAATATTTGCTTTTTGAATCTTTATGCAGTTAGGATTAGCTACGAATTTGTTCCATTTGCCAACCAGACATAGAAGTAGAAAACTGTTAATGTATTGGTGTTGAATTCTGTTTGTTTATATCTTTCAGTCAAAAAATTCACTCATACTGAAGGACCGCATGCTCATCTGATTTCACTCAAATTTGGATCAATTTTTTTAAATATATTTTTTTATGTTTATAATAAAAACTGACTTAAGACAGAACATGAGTTTTTACCCTCTACATCAATTTTATGTCACCGAGGCAGACAGGCAAAAGCATTTAAACACATTGCAAAACAAATTCAACCCTTATGCGGCCAACAACAAAAACTCATGTGTACCCCGAAATTGATATTTTCTCAACTTTAACAATTTTCAACCGATTTGAATAATTTTGACCGTTTTGGAAACGGTAACTTATATGATTTTTGTCCCCTGTCAAGATTAACAGCTTATGTCTATATTTATACAAGAAAACCTTGAAGTAATGCCTTAAAGTCTATTCGCATGTCAAAGGTTCATCAACCTTTTTCAAATATGCTACATGTTCCTTGCGGTCCTTAGAATGGAAAGTGTTTACAGTATATGTCCTGAGCAGGGAATCATTTTTTCTGGAATGCGCGTGCGAAACAAGCGACAAAAGCGAACTAACGACAAAGCTTTGTTTTTGTCGGAGATAATAATGACAAAGATCCGAAAAAAATTGTCAGCAACAAAAAAGAAGACAATATTGTTGCTAACTTTACAACCCGTTATTTTGCATTATTTCTAGAGCAAATTTCGGTTTTATGCTATCATAGTTTTTGCTTTTATGGAAATATTCGAGAATCGAACAAGGATTACAAAATTAGCATCCAATTTTCGGAAATATAAGAGCATGCAAGGCAAATGATTTTTGTCATATTGTGTTCGGGTTCGGATAAAGGTTTGTCGCTAGGTGCGTTTGTCAGTAACAAACTCTGTTGACGACAAAGAGTATATTGTTAGGCGTAGCCCGAATATTGATTCCCTGGTTCTGAGTCATCCAAAAAATCCCTGGAGGTAGGTCTACCTGCGTAGCCAAAGGTCAATCGTTTAAATTCAATTACGGTACATGCTCTTTGTGATACTTAGCATAGAATGCGTATCTGGGTCATCTAAGAAATCTCTAGAGCACGGCGTCAAGGTAAAAAATGTGTCGACTAGTTTCAAAAGTAATACGTCCTTTTTGTAGCACTTTGCATAGAATGTGATCACAACATATGTTCTGCATTGTCTAACAAATCTATGGCGTAATGCCTTTTGATCTATATGCTATCTATACAGCCCATGATCGCATAATTGTAACACTCGCATTTTTGTTCATTTTGTAGAAAACCTGTGAATCGCACAGAAAGCTCAATTTACTGCATCTAATCCCACCACAGTAAAATAGGCTCTACTATCTTGCTTATCTGTGGTAAGCTGGAAATGATTTGTGGGGAGGATCGACAAACGATTTACAAAATCAGTCAAAATGCAAATGTTACAAATAATGATAATGGGCAGTATATCTATATAACAAACGGTCTTCTTACTAGTTTCACAAGTGGTGCATGCTATGTCGATCCTATGTGGATAGAATATGAATATGCTCTGCGCTTTTCAAGAAATCTCCGGAGTACAATCTTAAGGTCTATTCGCGTAATCCAAGATCTATCGACTAGTTTCAAATATGGTACATGTTCTTTGTGGTCCTTAGAATAAAATGTGATCTTACCCAAGTCATTTCCTTAACAAATCAGAAAATATGCTCTGAACACATTCTTTGAAAAGTACCAAAAGAATATGTGCCATATCAAAATACAACAAATGGCTTGTTTAACATTCAAAACAGGCCCATAGACCTTTGGTTACTTTTCTCCAGAGATTTGTTTATGACTGGGGCCTCACTCCAGAGATCTCTTGAAAACTAGTTAATACATCTATAGGGTTTCCAATTAGCATTGCGAGCAAACCCGTAGTACTACAAATCTGGAGATAGATTACCAATAGAGTTAGGTTCTCGTTCCGGTCTATGATCTTTTAATTTTTTTCGTTGAAAATCAAACTACAATGTGAACTAATTATATAACTTCCGTTTTGATGAACATTGCAATGAATCGCCTGCTTTGAGCGTGCTTACAGCGGCACACTAGGAGTTAACTTCTGGAAATCAGTATGGTGAAAGACATCTAAAGTTCGATTTTTCAAAATTAAGCACCTTAATCGAAAAAATATTTGGTAGGCGTAGTAGCGGACACCATCCTTCATAACCGGTACCAAATAGTTTTTCATGAAAAGTTCCTAATTTTACGAAAACCCGCGTTAGATGTCTTTCGGCATACAAATTTCTGGCGGTTAACTCATGCTAGCTATTTTGCGTATATACTAAAGCGCCTGGATGTGGCAGCGGCGGGTAGAAAATCAGCCACTGCCAATAATTTATTTCTACTGAGGCATTCCACGGGGGCATGTCAGTCGATCCTGAGCGACCATTTCGAAAATATTTGAAACTCTGCACAGTTTTCAATTTCATCTAAATCGTCATTTTCGATATCAAATCTTCATATTGAGTCGACTAACTTTTCAAAAGGGTGTATGTGAAAATGGTTCAAAAATATTTAAAAGCTGCACAGCAAAAACGGAATGTTCGATTGTTATGATTTTTCAGCAAGTTAGACAACTAAATGGTGATTCTTAAGAAAATGTGCACAGAAAAAATATTTTTTTGCCTTTAAAAATATCATTTTGTCACAAAACTCAAATATCTCAAAACCCTATCTTTTTTCGAACGTAATTTTTAGGGAAAACGGTCCATTATATTAGCTATCTACCATAAAATTTGGTGATGGTAAACTAATAAACAAAAAGTTATGACATTTCAAACATTTCACAATTTTCACATTTAGTAAAAAAAAAATTTTTTCTGTATATCTTTTTTGTTTATTAGTTTACCATCACCATTTTTATGGTAGATAGCTAATATAATGGACCGTTTTCCCTAAAAAAATAACGTTCGAAAAAAGATAGGGTTTTGAGATATTTGAGTTTTTGTGACAAAATGATATTTTAAAGGCAAAAAATTTTTTTTACTGTGCACATTTTCTTAAGAATCACCATTTAGTTGTCTAACTTTGCTGAAAAAATCATAACAATCGAACATTCCGTTTTTGCTGTGCAGCTTTTTAAATATTTTTGAACCATTTTCACATACACCCTTTTGAAAAGTTAGTCGTGACTCAATATGAAGATTTGATATCGAAAAATGACGATTTAGATGAAATTGAAAAACTGCGCAAAGTTTCAACTCAATAGAAAATCATGAATTAAAAATTTTCTTAAATTTTGATGCTGTTGCTTGGAATCGCTCTACTATCACTGTCTACCGAGGATCAAATAAAAACTCCCCCTAAAACATTAGAAAAATTTCCAGGAAAAATTAGGAAATTGCCAATAAAGAAATCAGGGTATGAGCAATAACTAAATATACAATTTCCACAAATAATGCAAAATTTCCATAAACAATTAGGAATTTTCACGCTGTTTAAAAATTACTCAATTAAGGGAGTAGAGGATTGCGCCACGGCTAAAATGATAAATGATTCAATGTGTGAATGTAAACAGTGTTTTTGTTGATTGAAAAATAAAAATATAATCAATAAGCCTGCTTGATTTATTGAAAAACAAAAACAATAGTGTCGAACTAGGAACTTCGCTCCGTCGAATGAAACCAGTTGAACATACAAAAATATTCAAAGGCTACACACATACAAACACACGCACAGACAGACATGACGGATGATAATAATGTAAATGATGATGATAATTGATTCGATTGAAACTTGCAACATAATAAAATCGACCCTCGAGTAATTTATAAAAAGGTCGAATGTGTTTTCGAGCAAATTAATTTGAAAAAATTGCATCTCAGAAACCGTTCATTGTACGAAAAAACTGTCCGAGAACGAACTATAGGGGACTAATAGGGCTCTATGGAGAAAATATTACACTGGTAACAAACATATTTTACACTGAAAAAATGATATTCAAATTTAAAAAAATGAAATATCTTAAAAACCCATATTTATATTTTTTCCAAATTTTTACCACAAAAACTTGACTTCAAAATACACATTCTAACGACATCAGGTCAATGGAGAAGTTGAAAATAAAAAAAAGTTTTAGTGGAAGCTATTTTTGGCTTATTTTAGAAACATTGACTATTTTTAAGAAAACACACGTATTTGACGCCGAATTATGATTCTTGCTCTACTCTGTTACTCCTGGTTCATAATTTTCTTGTGACAAATAACAAAACGTTTTAGTCAAAAAATCATTACTTCTCTGTTTATCCCAGTTATATAACTCTTAGATGTGCTCAGTTTTACGAGGTGACCCGATTGGTATATAGTACTATGGATGGGTCTCCGATCCTCCTTTCAAAACTCGACTTTTGGAGTGAAATTATAGACTTCTGGTACAACTTTGTCGTACGAGAAAGGCAAAAATACAAAACATCCATAAATAAATCAATATTAGCAATGAACAATAACAAAAATTTTTTTTTTTCGACGAGGAATTCAAAATTTCTCCACGAAAACATCAATACAGAGCAATAAAAAAATATGCAAATTTCCATAAAGAGATATAATATAGCAATAAAGCTGAGCTGATCTATAGATTATCCCTTCTTTAAAAGCGTTTAAAGTTCATGGAAAATTTTGTCAACTTTATTACTATTTTGTATTTTGTCATAGAAATTTTCTTATTTTCTTATTGCTCTTCATTGATTATTTTGTGGTAAATTGAACTATTTATGGAAATTTTGTATTTTTTTACCGTGAAACATTTTGATTCCTTTATGGAAAATTCTTCTTTTATAATTGCAATTTTTGTTTTTAAGTGCTAATTTACTTTTGTTTTGTGAAAAATTCTCAATTGTTTATGGAAAATTTATATTTATTTATTGCCATACCTTGATTTCTTTACTGTCAATTTCACATTTTTTATGGAAATTTTCGAATATCACTGGGAAAGTAAAAAAGCGAACGACAATCAAAACACGCTCACTCTGATCGTTTTGAGCAGTGCGAAAGACGCACACGCTTAAAATAACTTACACAATTTTGTGTTACATTCACACATCACGGGGCTCTACTGGAACAACACATATCATGAGTAACTGCCATGTTACTCATTTAAGTGTAACTGATAGCTAACGATTTTCGATGAGTTCATTTCACACAGTGGGAGAGAGTCCGAAATTGGACATAATCGTTTACCAAGGCGATTTCTAATAGATTTCCTTCCCAACTAACATACTATTTCTTTCCAGTGCGCTCATGGAGATCCAGAGGATTTCTCGGTCTCAATGAGCAATGAACTAATTTTCTTCCCCTTATCCTAATTGACTGTGAGGACGTGGCCGGCATCGTCATTGGTCTTGAATTAAAGAAATTCCGAAGCATGTACACAAGTGAGAGTAGCTTTCTAGTCCCGAGAAAACTATTCAGTTGGTGTACTCTGCTGTTGTTTCTCGGCCTATAACGATTAGCAACTACGATGTGTACAGTCAATCAAGCTAAAGCTAAGTACTACGCATTTCGCCTACTTTGAAGAGCCACGCAAAATTAATACGTTTGAGTACGTTTTGGCAGTTTTCCCATGGAAAAACTGTCAAAACGTACGCAAACGTATCCATTGTGCGGTACTTTGTGTGTCAGATGTCCTTTTTTATCACAGTAGCCCAAATTTCACATTTGGGAACAAGCAAACCAACCCAACAAAAATTTTACAATCTTTATTCGAAATCCTGGTTCTCCTTATTTTTATTGGAATTACATTTTCCGCTGGAACATTGCCGAATCGCAGCTGCTGTGGTTGTTGATCACAATAGCTGTACCATCAAGATCATGTTGATCATAATAGCTGTACCTATAGGATAACAGCCCAAGTAACATAATGGTCATGAAAACCATAATTTGCTCTTCATGACTTCAATAAAACCAGCATAAAACTAAAATGTTACTAGAGAGCGCCTCTAGCTTTCTAATATTTATCTTCTACTAGTTTTATTCACTGTTTGATTCATAATTTAAATCAATAAATAAGCATTATTAATATTTTCCCTTTCTCTCTTTTCAGGTATGTGTCAATCTGTACCAAGGTTTGTTAGATTTTTGAGCGTCTTGCATAATCTGCCATGATATCAATAGTACTACTGCAATTATCTTATTTCTCTTTTCTTTTCAACAATCTAATGGATCTAAATAAACAATCTTTAATGATTTCCTCTATTCGTTCAGAATCTGGCCTACAGTTCACCTTATTCTAGCATTGATTTTTCAACTGTAGAAACAGTAGAAGAAGTAGTAGTAATAGTACGCTATATACGTTTTTATATCATTCATCTAAAGGGCTCTGTACTGATTAGCTTTGTCTCTTTTTCGCTACATAGAAATTAAAATACAACTATTTATTGTAAGTAAACCGAATTTCCTCCGAATTTTCTAAGCAAATCCTTCTCCGAGTTCCTCGGGACATTCCTCCTAGTTTGCTTGAAAATCATTTGAATTTTCTCGGGAAATTCCTCTAATATTTTCAAGAAATCCGAATTTCGAATTTCCTTGGGATATTCCTCCGAACTATTTCGAGATATTCCTTCGAATTTCCTCCGAATTACCACGAATAACTACTTTTCTCGGGAAATTCATACGTGTGCCCTTGAGAAATTCCTTTCAATTTGCACGGAAAACCCTCCTTTGAATTTTCTCGAAAATTCCATTGAATTATCTAGAAAATTTCCTCCGATTTTTCTCGGAAAACGTCGACTCTTCGAAAGTTCCTCCAAATTTGTTCAAGAAATGCCTACAACGTTGTTAGAATAGTCCTTCATATTTCTTCAGGAAACTTCCCCGAAACTTCCTTGAGAAATTTTCTTTGAAAATTGGTCTGAATTTCAAAAATATTTTCAATTTTTTATTGGATTCACAAACATGAATCAGTTTACGCCTTGCAAAGGTAGAATACGTGGACGAATCCCATAATTTCTTGTCAAAAAAGGTTACAAAATTCTTGACAGGTACTTAGGAATGATTCATAATAAACCACATGCGGAGAAAGTTGATTCACGAAAATCATTATTGTTCGTAAAAAAATAAAAAGAACGTCTAAATTTTTCCATTTTTTGCCTTTGTCGTACACTAAGTGTACCGAAAAGCTATATGTTCGTTCCGATAACAAACTTTTTATAGAAGGCCCGTAGACCCATGGTGTTGTATACAAATCGACTCAGCTCGACGAACCGAGGTGATGTTTGTCTGTGTGTGTGTATATGTGTGTATGTGTGTCGATTTGCTCGCAACAAGTTGCATTCGACGTGGAATCCGGTCCCATTGTTTCCTATTGAAAATTGGCCAGATCGGCCATTGCGTTCCGGAGTTATTTCCAAATTACTGTTTTTCCCAAGTGTCCCCCTTGGAAAAAAATTAAAATCGAAAAAAATATTTCGTTTGGAGCAAAAATGTTTAGCAATGAATGCAAACAAATGGGAATTGTTGTAAATTATGGGATCTATCGCCCCAAAGTGTTATTTGGACCTATCTTATGTACTTTTTTTTAATACATATTATGATGCACGAGAAAGGCACCATCGCCGCTAGGGGGGTTAATATGGGTTTTTTGTTTCGTGTGGCACAACGCCATAAAGTCGAGTCAAAACTTTATAAAATCAGGTAAGTAGTACACATGTACGATAATCACACTTCATGTTCTAAGTTGTTTCCTCATCTTACTGATTTGCGTTGCCAAATGCTGCTTAAGATGCCTTTCAAAGTTGAATATAGGAACGTGAGACTTAATATTCAGAGGCATTTGAAAGCAACTTAGAAATCTCTTCAAATTTTCTTGAGAAATTTCCCCAAATTTCCGATAAGTTTCCTCACTAACGTTCTTCGGGAAATTTCTTCAAATTTCCTCGGAAAATTCCTACGAATGTTCTCTAAAAATTAATCTGAATTTCCTCGGTCAATTCCTCCACATTTTTTTGGGTAATTTTTCTACACTTCCCCACTTTCCTGAAACATTTCCTTGAGAATTTCCTCCTTTCCTTCCTTTCTCGGAAAACTCCTCCGAATTTCCTCTTTAATTCCTTTGCATTTTCTCGGAAAATTCCTCCTAACCTCTTCGAAAAATTAGTTTCTCCATTTTTTTCCAGAAAATTCCTCGTTACATTCCTCTGAACTTTCTCGAGAAATCCCTTCAAATTTCCTCGGAAAATATCTCCGAATTTGCTCATAAATTTCTACGAATTTCCTCTGAAAATAAGTTCGAAAAACCTCCTGAAATTCCTCCGTTTTTTCTCAGAGAATTCCTCAGAATTTTCTCAGGAAATACCTTTAGAATTGCCACGGGAAATTCCTACGAATTTTCTCGGAATTATTTCCTGACATGCCTCCGAATTTCTAAGATGAATTTCTCCGAACTTCTTTGGGAAATTCCTCGGGCAATTCCTCTCAATTTCCATGGGCAATTCTTCTAAACTTCCCTTGGCAATCCCTCCAAATTGCCTCGGGGAATACCTCCGAAATCTTCGTGAAATCTTTCCCAATTTTATTGAGAAGTTTTCTTTGGAGTTTCCACTGATTTTTTTTTAATTTCCTCGGTAAAATTTCTCTAGGAATTCTTCTTAATTTTCTCCGAATTTCTTTGGTATATTATTCCGAATATCCTCGGGAGCCTCATTCGAATTTCATTGTAAAAATCTCCAAATCTTCTCGGGAAATTATTTTGAGCTTTCTAAGAAAATCTTTTGAACACACACACAGGTATCAGTTCAATTCGTCGAACTGAGTAATATTCAAATGATTGGAAAGCATAAAAACACGATGAGTAGTTCGGAAAGTAGATTTACAGTGGAAATATGCTTTTTTTTAGTTGGTGCGCTTTTTAGATGGGGTTCACTAATTGGGGCGAAACCCCATTGAAACGCAGCAAAACGTCAAAATGTGATGTCAAAATCGTGTTGACCTTTGTTTCCGTGTTTGGCGGGACCGATACTTTTTAGCGCCTAAAAATTTCCTTTATTCAATGCAAAAAGTAAATAACATTAACGCTTGTTAAAACGCCCCAATTGGGGCGAGGTCGTTCCCCAAATAACGAATGATCACTGTACTCGATTTCAATTCAACATTGCTGGTAAGGTCACCTGGCTTCAAGACCGCCTTTGGAACATGCTGTTGATGCATAAAGATTTATCTCGTCTCAAGCCCGCTAGCGCAAAGCAGAAAAAGCGTCCAAAAGTCAGCTACTTTAGAACCTTAAGAATAAAATGCCCTTACAAGTATGACATTTGAAAAAAAAATCGCAGAAATGAAATATTTCTTTTAAATAAAGCCAGATATGAAAAATCATTTTGTATTATTTTGAAATCAATATGAAATGAAAAACTAATTTTGCAGATGTACTGCGGCCGGCTTTAGTCGTGCGGTAAGACGCGCGGCTACAAAGCAAGACCATGCTGAGGGTGGCTGGGTTCGATTCCCGGTGCCGGTCTAGGTAATTTTCGGATTGGAAATTGTCTCGACTTCCCTGGGCATAAAAGTATCATCGTGTTAGCCTCATGATATACGAATGCAAAAATGGTAACCTGGCTTAGAAACCTCGCAGTTAATAACTGTGGAAGTGCTTAATGAACACTAAGCTGCGAGGCGGCTCTGTCCCAGTGTGGGGATGTAATGCCAATAAGAAGAAGACTGCGGCCGGCTTAAACAGTTGAAAGTCGCTGTGCTCCTGCGCTTGATGGTATAATCATACTCCATTCTACAATAATGCAATAAATATTCATAATACATTGTAGAAAATCGGACAGATCAAAAGCGAACAGGCTAGTGATGACTTCGAAGATTGTTATCAATGCATGCATCCAACTGAAATCACTAAACCCTTTATTCCGCTCAGTTGATTCATCCTGATCGAAGTGTGAGGTTTGATTAAAATGAAGCTCGTCCTTAGGTAGTACTTGTCAAATTATTCTATTTAACAATTTTTATATTTAATCTTTTCTTCAATTTTAGCCTCTTTTTGGTGATATCCTTCCAGAACCTAGTTCTAGGCTCAGTGTGCGGATCAGCTAAATCCAAAAATTGCATAATTCTCTCATTGAATGACTCATTCAGCGATGTCTCGTTACCAGATCTCAATGGTAAAACATCCCTCCAAATAAAGGGAGGCAATTTGACTTCCTTCGGGCTCAGGCTGTCCAATCAGCTGAAATCCGTCCAAAAACTGCAATTAGGACCCCTGGGTTTGCAGGAACTTTATGTGAATCCAGATATCACAGACCTGACAGCTACCGATAATCAAATCCACGTGGTTAGATTCAAAACCTCGGGAGGGGCGTACAAGTTACAACAACTGGATCTTCAGCGGAATCGTCTGACACATTTGGACGGTTTTGAAGTGCTAACGAATTTGGTCGAGCTGCATTTGGAAGACAACGAGCTGGAAACTCTTGACTTCAGTGTTTTTGCACTAATGCAAAATTTGAAGGAGCTACACCTGGATCGGAACCTACTCACCATGGTGATGACGACGGATGGAATCAATTTGCCAGAGTTGGAGTATTTGTCATTGGCGGGTAATAGACTTACCAAGTTGAACGTGGGCAACTGGAACTTTGGATCGATGACCACCTGGGACGTCAGTTCGAATGATTTGATTTACGTCGATGGCATAGACATTGTGGAGCGATTTTCCAGCTTGCAAACTGTTTTGCTCTCTAGAAATGGGTGGCATTGCAAATGGTTGAACGACACGATGCAGATGTTTGAAGCCAATTCAGTAAACGTTGGCGATGCGGATATGGGATGCCTTAACACCTCCGGTGAAATATGCTGCGCTTCGGACGAAATTTCAGTCGATAACGGATGGGAGCGGTTGGGAAACCTCACAAACGATCAGCAACAGATCAGGAAAGATCTTGAAAGAAAAATAAAAGGCATTCAGATGGATCAGGAAGATAAATTTAGAGAATTATCGCGCCTTTTGAATGATTTGCAAGAAAAATCTAACATCCCAATAATGGCACCTGAAGAAAGCTTCGATAAGGTTAATTTTGATGCTTTGACGAAACAGGCAGTCCAGCTGAAATCAAATCTGGAAAAAGAAAAAAATACGCAAGAGGAGAAGCAAATGACCAATGATAAATTAATCAAGAATCTTGAATTCACGATCTTGCAACTAAGGAAAGCGCTTCATCACGAGATGGGTAAGATTTCAGGGCTTCAAAAGCAGTTCAAGCTGTTGCGGGAGAACACTAGTAGGGCGAAATAAACTGTGTCAACAGAATAACTAAAATAAAAGCCTGGGTGATTTGAACATCAAACCATAAGTAACGAGATTTATTTTAGAAGAGTAAATGGCAGAAACTTTTGAAAACTGTTAAGCTCCATAAAACGTTTAATGATTTTGTTTCAACCGTTGTAAATAAAAGAAAATTAAGTTACTTCAAATATTTTAAATCTTTTTTATTTATTCAGTATTGACTTCAGGCCTGTATAACACTTTACGGAGCCATGGTTCTTTGTGATATGTACAATCAATATCATTTTATTATGAAGTTAGTAACAGAGGGGTAGAAGCCAGCGTACTCGTGGTGACTCTAGGTTAGGTTTACAATGTTTAAGGATGGACGGGGATTAGGATTCGAGAATCAGGGAATCATCATAATAATGGAATTTCAGCAGCTCATCTGGTCACTTGGCGTCAGGGACGATATGGCGTGTCGTCGTGCTCGAGGAATGGCTCGACTGGGAGCTTCTGGTTGGCCATAGAATGTAGGATGTTGAACATGACCGCGGATTTACCAGAGGATAGTGTTGTTTTTGATGGCGATAATTTTTAATGGAATTAGAGCCACGACAAGCAGGCCCTCATCTGAGCACTCAGCTTCCTAAAATTGTTGTGTGTTGTGTGTTGTGTTGTGTGAAAAACTGCTTCAGTTCTTTCTCAAGTTCCTCGGAGAAATTATCTGGGTTGGGGGGCGCCCACAAATTACGTACCGCTTGGGGGGGGGGGGGGGGGTTGGCCAAAGTGTGACGATCCATACAAAATTTTCAGACGTTCCATACAAAAAGTGTGACATAGGGGGGAGGGGGGGTTGAAAATGCCCAATTTTTGCGTTACGTAATTAATGGATCTTCCCTTATATAAATCAGACAGAAACTTCAATACATGAGCTTTTCGTTGGGACGGATCAACGGAAAGCCACTGTTTGTATATATCCATGTTATAGAGCGCAAGAGTATCACCTAGAAAATCGTTAACAGCTATTTATAGAGCAAATAAGAGCAGCTGGAATCACTTCCATTCTCTTAAGAATACTAAAAGTGAGATCTGGTGTGATTTTCAGAGATGTGTTTTGATGTACTTTTTTAAAAAGCTGTTTGAAGTTGTAGATTATTTCTTCTTATATAACTTCATGCCCATGACTTTGAAGCTTTACTTATCACAATGATCAAAATATGTCTAACTGAAACACATTGAATTGGATTTTACTTACTTAATTTTACGCTTGCCTTATCGATTTTCACAATGAAAGATACCATTCGAAAGCTTAGGCAACGAAAAAGATGCTTTTCACTAGCAGGTGATAAATCATCCACTTCCAGCGATGGAAATGTTTACAAACACGAGTTGTTTTGATCGTCCCAGTTACCTCACAAAGATACTAATGCACATACTGCATAATTGAAAAATATGTTAATATCATGGACTACTTGATTCGACTAAATACGAGAGTCGATTTTTCCATTTTGTCCAAGGGACAAAGCACTGTGCGGCGCTTCCCGCGTTTATAATTATTTGTCTCGTGTTCCAATCGATATCATGTTCATTTTCTTAATTCGTGTGAAGCTTAGGAGATTGTTACATCGAACGATTTTTTTTTTCAAACGTTAGATATCATCATATGCTCCTACTGATGCATCGAAATATTATATTATGTTTATGTACCTTTCAGATTAGATTCTGTTGTTTGATTTTGTAAGCATGTTCGACAAGAAATAACGAGAACCGTTAACGCATGTTGCCCTTCCAAGACATAAACTGATTCATATTTGTAAAATAAATTGAAAAATTTAAAATGTTTTTTTCCGATTTTGTCACATGCCCCATTTTATCAAAATTCACCAGGGGGTTATAAAATTTGGATCTTACTGTATACGTAATAATTAGTAGCTAATAGAAGTTGCATAGGTCGATATTCAATCAAGTGGAAGACGATTTGTGGAACCTCTGCAGACTGCGTGGCTGGCGACGTGCAGTCATGGATCGAATTGAATGGAGAAGACTTTTATGTACTTTGTCTGAAATTAATAAAACAAAGGACTTCACAATTATTTAACCCTTTTATTTTTTTATCTCAGACCTATTTATTGATCTAAGCACCTAAGAGGTGAGCCAGCCTATGGCTGAAAACCTCTTAAATAAAGACAAAAAAAAATCTAAGCACATTTTATGTCAACCACACATTCCAAATTATTTACACTATTTGCTCGTCATTTTATTGCTGATGCTAGCTTGCAAATGGTCGAACATCGTCTGCGTCCTGGCAATAGTTTTCTTACTGCGCTCGAAAGATTTCTTCAGCTCCATTATCATGTAGGCTAGGCGTCGTTGCGATCGATCGCACTCTTCTTGCTGAACTGACACCTGCTTCAGTGCAAGATCTGCCATCGATTTAATTTCTCGAAATTTCTGCTCTGAAAGATCGTACATCGAATTCTTCCTCGAGCTATTGCTTTCAACTCCCGGCAACGTTGGCACTATCATCATCAATTGATTCTCCAACTTGATCAGTTCATTATTTCTCTTCAGATTGGAAAATTTCGTCTCCAGATCCATTTGCATAGATTTATGTTCCTTTTCTAGCATATCCAATTTATTTAGCCACTCGGTATCTTCGTGAAGTATATCACTTTCTGGCGTGCAGCAGATATTAGCCGACGTAATGCCTTCGCAATCCTTGTCCTGCCCTCTGATTGTGACATAGGTTTCATTAAAATGTTCCAAAGTATCCTGAAGCCACTTGCAGTACCATTGATTATTGGCCAAAAGCACCACTTGGGAGCTTGGAAACTGGCCAGTCAAGTTATCTACCCGTGACAGATTGTTCGAGCTGAAATCATATTCCACCAAGGAGTCGAAATGCCAATGTGACACATCAAGACTTGTCAGCTGGTTATTCGCAAGTGATAGGTACTCCAAAACAGGCAATGTTATGGGTTCGTTAGCCGTTACACCTCCTATTTTGTTTCCATTCAAATATAACCTTTCCAGTTTTGACATTGGTTTAAAAACTTCCCAATCCAAAAAATCAAGTTCATTATTTTCAAGATGAACTTCAATCAAATTCACCAGAACATGGAATCCATTTAACGCTTTCAAAGCATTATTCTTAAGATCTAGTATTTGGAGCTTAAATGGGGAGTCGGAGTTACTGAAGTTCACTTCTTCGATTCGATTGCCTGCTGCAGAAACTTCCACCTGTTCCGACGACAAACATAGCTCCTTCAATCCAAGCGAGCCCAGTTGCAGTTTTCTCAAATGTTTTAACTGGTCGCACATACTCGCATCGAATGTCGTCAAATCACCTCCTTTAATCTGAAGCGTAAATCTCTCGGACAGATCGGGGAATGCTGCCATGTCACTTTGCGCAATCATTGAGATGATACATTTTTTGGAACTTTTCTGTTCACAT
Source organism: Armigeres subalbatus (assembly GCF_024139115.2). NCBI lineage: Eukaryota > Metazoa > Arthropoda > Insecta > Diptera > Culicidae > Armigeres > Armigeres subalbatus. Next base: position 48,869,953 of record NC_085140.1, on the reverse strand, counting down.
TGTAATGTCTCAAGTGCTTGTGTGAACCCATTGGTGAAGCAAATCAATGCCAAAATGATGCTGTTCCGAAACAAAAATAGTCATAAGAATAAGATCCACCAATCAGACAAAAGCTTACCATCGCCACATAACCATTGTAGGCTTCCGAATCCGTTCCAAGTGAATGAACAACTGAGATCGATGATCTACCTCGCGAATCACAGGTCCTAGATCCAGCAGGCTGATATAGCATATTTATTGCCGTTCGAGCCCGAATGATACAGCTCAACAGGGAGGAGAAGAATTGTTTTTAGCGGATGCTAGTTTCAACCTATCACTTGTTTTTACAATTTAGTAACAGAAGAAAAACAAGAAAAACAGAACGATTCATCCAAGGGTATTGGTGTCTTTCTCTTCTCTTGATGGTTTTACAGTTCAACTGTTTGAAATCACGGCATACAAAAAACAAGGCAGGCTCATCACGTATATAAACATGCAGTTTGAATGTAAACATGTGACGTCACTGCTATCTTCGCACAAGCTGGACCGAGACGATGCTCTACGGTCGCAGCATGCTCACTTTTGTACTCTAACATGTGGCGATAAAACATGCGTCACATTCGAAGTGTCATTTTTCTAACGAGCCTACCTTGTTTTCTGTATACCGTGGTATGAAATAATAGCCAAACGTTGCAACAAAGAGAGTTGAAGTAGAGTTTTATTCAATTTAAATGGGAGTTAGGAAATGAAGCTACAAATGTACCCGAGCAGACGAAAATTGCTCAATAATAACAAATCGTGATTTGAAATAAAATGAAATAAAGACACGATTGGCAGAGGCTTTATTTCCTTCATCAGTGAAAAAATCTTTTCCATCGCATATCTTGATATTAGTTCACTCCGCTAAAATCGGACGACTTCGGTGGGCCGGACACGTAGACAGAATATCGGACAGCAATCCGGTGAAAATCGTTCTCGTCAACGATCCGTCGGCAACAAGAAGCCGGGGTGCGCAGCGAGCAAAATGGATCGATCAGGTGGAAAACGATTTGCGGACCCTCCGTGGACTGCGTGGTTGACGACGTGCACCGATTCCAATGTATAAGACTATTATGCAGGCATTGCAATAGCATCTGAGCACAGGATATCATCTTTATTTGTGTAAAAATATTATTCCTAATCAAAAAGCACTCTGGAAAGATATTATCATATGAGCATTTGATGATGATCCTGATAGCCAGCGTGGTTTGGGGTTTTGTTCACGTTGCGAGGGCGTTGCTACACCAAAAGTAGTGAAAAAACTTTTCTCCATGGCGAACATTGCACTTTGTTTACTGAGCAGATAGATAACTAAGATCGATATCCCAGCATATCTCGGATAACTTTTCAAAATGGCGTAAGTAACATTTTTTTTTTTCATTATTTAATTTGAGTACTGCAATCAAAAGATACCATTAGTATCTTTTCTCAGAAGATCGAATGATGGGATAATCTATTTAATTTAAATTTCATGCTATTTCAAATATTACTAAATTTGTATTGCTTTTTATCGTCTATAAGATACAATGCAATCGTCTAATTTATTGAGGTATTATTTTAAACTTTTTTTTCAAATCCTTTCAGTTCGAAATTTCATTCCTTCATTCATGAAATTTCTTCAGTATTTCTTCCGGAATTTCCTGTCAGAATCCTTTTAACAACTCTAGGGTAAAATTTCAGGAATTTCTACAGGAGTTTCCGAACGAATTCCTAACAGAATTCACACTCAAGGCATTTCCGACATTCCTAAATTTCCACAAGAATTCCTCCGGAAATTACTTCGAAGATAAATACAGAAATTATTTTGTCGATTCTTCAGAAAAAAAATTCCTTTGCGAATTCATTTAGAAATTTCTTTAGAAATTACTTTAGAAATTCCTTTGAAAATTCCTTAGAAAATTTCCTCCAAAATATCAATCCTCTCTGGAAAGACCTTTGTAAATTTTCTCTGGAAATAATTTAGAAACTTCGTCCAGGAAATCCTTCGAAATTTGTTATAATAAAACCATATGAAATGTCTTCCGAAATTCCTGCAGGAAATATTCCGGATATTTTGTTGGAAGATTCTATTCTGAATAAATAACGAAATACTAAAAGGATTTTTCGGATATTTCAAAGTATTTCCAGATAAAGTTTCCGAAAGTACTCTCAATGTAATGTTTGAATGATCCCTGAATGAATATCTAAGTGATTACCGGAAGAAATTTCAAAGAAATATCCGAAGGCCTCAAGGAATTTCTAACTAAATTTCTTGAGGAACGTTGGAAAAAGTTCCTAAAAAATCGAAAGGATTCCTTGATTAAGTTCTGAAGAAATTTCGTAGAAACTCCAAAAAGAATTTCTTCCTAGAGTTCCCGGAGAAATTTCTTTGGGAATACTGGAAGAATTTCTTTAGAGGATTCCTGAAATAATTCCTGCAGCAATTTCGGAAAAAAAAAGTTCAAAGAAATTCCGACACCAATTTATGCATCAATTTCTATATCAAAAACAAATCATAAAAAAAAATTCGAAGGAATTCTTCCAAGCGAATTTTGGAAGGTTTTCCTGACGTATGTTTTTCCATAGATTTTTTTGTAAGAATTCAGACCAAATTACCGATGGAATTTAAGAAATCGTTATGGAATTTCCGAAGGAATTTTCAAATAAATTTTGGAAGGAATTTCCGAAGAAGTTCCTTAAGGAATTTTTCGAAGATTTTCCTATAGAAACATCTTGATGCATTTCCAAAAGAATTTCTGGATCTATCTCCGAAGTGATTTTCGGAGAACTAACCGATAGATCCTTCGGATGAAATTCCCAAGGAATTCTTAAAGGAATGCACAGAGAAATAAAATTTATGAAATTCCTTCAGAAAGTTCCTTTGTCAATTTCTTTATAAAATCGTTCGGGAATGGTTCCTGAAAAAAATCCGTTGGCATGACGGCATTAGTCTCCGAAGGTTTAAAGGGATTTCTGAACACGTTGCTGAAACAAATCCGGAAGAGTGCCCGAAGGAATTCCTAAAGAATTCGTAAAGGAATTTTCGAAAGAATTTTTGATTTATTCTTATAATTCCTTCTTTGAATTTTATAAAGAATTTTCAATGGAATCGAAGTAATTTCCTGGGGGTTTCAGAAGAAATCCCAAGAAAATCCGAAAATTCTTGGAGGAATATCCTAAGAAATTCATGCAAGTTTGAGAATGTCGGAAATTCCTTCAGGATTTAATTTTTAAATTCTATTCGGAAAATCCTTTACGAATTCTTTTAGAAATTCCCTTGGAAACTCTTTTAGGAATTATTTTGAAAAATCATTCGAAAATCCTTCAGGAATACTTTTGGAAATTGATTAAGGAGAAACCCATCAGAACTTTTTTGTAGGAATTTCTAGGAAAGTCTAAATTATTTTCCGGAAATACCTTTCCAAATTTCTTTGATGATTCCTCCACAAGTTCCTCCGGAAATCCTTTACAAATTGGGATTTCATCAGCTTTTTTCAGTTATTTATTCGGAAAATTCTTCAGGAGATCCTTTAAGGGCAAGCCTCCCGGAATCCAAAACTAATTTACTCACGTTTTCAAAAGCATCCCACTCGATACGGAAGTAATAGATCAAACACAATTGATACGTTTGCGTGCGTTTTGACAAGAGCGTGAAATAATCGAATATTTTTGGTGAAGCCCACGGCCTTCTTTGTCACTCTCACTTCGTACATATTCATTATTCATATTCGACTGAACATTGACAATTTAAATTTCAGATTTGTCGAAAACTTTATATGGTTGGACTTCAAAAGGTCGAAAATGAGTTCTGCTCCGATTAGCATATCAACTTTGTCTGGGGTATGAAATCCAGGATCTGCTAGTTGAATGTTCTATTCCAATTGCTTTTGCAGAATCTTGATGTTGGAATTATTCCCGCTATATGCTCAGATACTAAACATTCGATTATAAATATATTATATAAATATAAAATATATATATTTTCGTATAAGTGATTATGAAGCCAATCAGTGATTAAAACATGGGTCCGTTTTTTGTGTATTCGAAGACGATTTACGATTTCATTGCTGATAAAGTTTACTTGTGAGCCGCTATCTAATAAAGCACGGTAAAAATGCAATATTCAATAATACTGTTTTAGTAGTTTGAGCATAATTACAAGAACATGTTGTTGAAACAGGTGGCATTTCTTCGGAATCTCATTTCTGTGAAAAATGGTAAAATGGTATGATGACGTTGACTACATTTTCGACTATTCGAATTTAAGGGCAATTTCTTAAACTGTGTTCTTTCCGTAGACAATTGAACCACACTTGAGCTGCTCGAACCTTTTCGATTTTCTCCTTGGCAGAAGATGTTATGAAATCAGAGGACTGGTAGTTTGGATGGTTTCTATTACAGAAATCACAAGTAATATTAATGCTTAAATCCCTTGCAGCTATCAAACTTTTCTGAGGTTTGAACAAATTGACGTTTGGTTTGAATTTGTGAATTTGACTATTCGAAGATCTCAATGAAAATTCCCAATCCTGCAAAACTTTACAGCGTGACTTGTGAAATTCAATTGTTTGATTGTATTTTCGCAACACACCCTTTTATTGCTGTGACTCCCAGACCTTGCATTTAGTTTTGTCCAATGCCATTACAACATGATAAACAATAATGTGTTCAGATATTCCTATAAATTCTTTCCTGACATATCGTAAACCTTCTGTATGACATAACACTTCATAAATCAGTCATCGAAGCTCTTTGAATGATTCTGTTGGTATTATTTTCAGTGAATGCAGTTCACGAATAATGGTCTCTTTCGAATCTTTCGGTTTAAATATTCCAAGCTTGATCATAATCACCTTCACTCATATTTTGGGAATAAAGAACACCTGCTGGCTGCTGCAGATACCTTTAGAAAATGACAGATCTTGGTATTTTCGTACGGGTCGATTTGGAATATTCGGATTATTTGTGAGTCGTTTATATCGTGCTCTCTCCGATTCCGCGACGTTTCCAATTTAGGGATCGTACCACCCCTAAACGCATTCGTGATGACGAAGCTCCAGAATCAGTGGCGCAACCAACGATTTTTTTTTTTGCAGGACCGGTCAGTCTGCGAACAGCGCATTAGCGGGTACAGCTGCTGGAACCGATGAAAAGCTGTGGGTGTATCTAACTAAAATATCACCTGGAGTGTCTGAAGCCGATGTGGAAAATCTTGTTAAGGACTGCTTACATACAAACGACGTGGCGGTTAAATCTTTGGTACCTAGAGGTAGAATGCGTTCGATGTTATCTCCTTCAAAGTGGGAGCTCATAAGGAGCTCAAGTCCAAGGCTATGGACCCCGCTACATGGCCTCAGGGGATACAGTTTAGGGAGTTGGTTGACTATGACGCCAACGTTCGGCATTTTTGGAGACCGACTCATCGAATCGATCCGGGAGCAGCTCCGAATTCATCGCAACAGCACTCCAGCCAACAAATCGAACCAGTCGCAGCTAAGAACCCATCGCAGCACCAGTTACATCAGCAAACCTTATCATAGATGCTCACCTCTCTGTAAATAGCGCTACAAGTGATTCTAAGTCTCATCCTAAATACTTGACGCTCTACTACCAGAACGTAAGAGGCATACGAACTGAAACGCACGAATTACTCTTGAAGCTTTCATCTTATGACTATGATGTAATCGTACTGACGGAAACATGGCTGCGATCTGACATTTCTAGCTCGGAATTTGCCGCTAGTTATTCCATATTTCGTTGCGATAGAAGCGCTGCCACAAGCAACTTTCAACGTGGTGGTGGGGTATTAATCGCGGTGAAAGCTTCGTTGAATTGCACATCAGTAGCACTAGTAAACTGCGATAATCTCGAACACTCATCAGTGCGGATTCGTCTACAGAAGTCAGCGATATACGTATGTGGCATTTATCTCCGACCGAACTCGCCACCAGCATTGTACTTTGCACACTCCTCTGCAATTGAACAACTTCGAGAACAGATTTCAGACTCCGACACACTCATCGTTGTGGGTGACTATGATCTATCATTGCTGATTTGGGAGGAGGATGAAGATGTCAACAGTTTGTTACCATCAAATGCTTCCTCTGAACAAGAAATTTGTTTAGTTGAACCGATGATCGCTTCCGGATTCCACCAAATTAACGCCATATCTAATTCAAACGGACGCATACTAGATCTAGCTTTCGTTAACGAACCAAGCGAAGTTGAGCTAATTGAGCCGCCGTTACCTCTTCTACGTATTGAAAGCCACCATAAACCGTTCGCTCTTCGCATCGACTTTGGTAGTACGGACATGCAGCTCGACACAGAATAGGATTGACAAGACTTTAAGCGTTGTAACTTTCTAGAGTTGAATAGTGCCATTTCTAACATCGATTGACTGTTCCGCAACAAGGACACTGATGACACTGTCTGTACTTTCTACGACGTTTCGTATGGCATTCTGGATGCACATGTTCCACGTAGGCGTTGCAGACGAAACTCATTCAAGCAGCCGTGGTGGTCTGCAGAGTTGCAGCACCTTCGCAAGTCTCGTAAACGTTAAGAGGTGAGCAGAATGGATACGTTTGCGTGCGTTTTAAGAGTTTTGCCATGGAAAAACTGTCAAAACGCACGCAAACGTATCCATTCTGCTTCGCTCTTTATTTTCGAGCGCGTTCACTTGAGAACCGTGACAATCTTCGTTCAATTGAAGCCCATTACAAATTGCTCCGTCATCACACTTTCCCGAACCTGTGGAAGACCGCCTCCATCTGTCCGATTTTCAAAAACGGGTCAAACCACGCTGTTGAGAACTACCGCGGAGTTTCCATACTATGCAGCCTGGCTAAAGTGTTTGAAGTAATTGTTCACAAGGTTCTCTACAATACTGCGCTACTGTTGTTTTCTGAGTTTCATCATAGTTTTGTCAAGAAGCGCTCAACAACAACGAATCTCATGGCGTTCACCAATTTTCTAACATCGGAAATCGAGAGCAAACAGCAAGTGGACGCTATATACTTTGATTTCTCCAAAGCTTTCGATAAAGTTCCGCATGAGCTGACGGTTGCAAAACCCAAGCATTTGGGTTTTCCACACTGGGTAACCGAGTGGTTGCACTCCTATATGAATGGGAGTAAGGCGTTCGTTAACAACAATGGCACTAATTCATTTTAGGACCACTTATTTTTGTTTTGTTTATTAACGATCTATGTATTCGACTAAAAGCTGGAAGGTTGCCACGCCGATGACTTAAAAATTTTCCGAATCATAAAGTCTCACCTAGACTGCTGCGCGCTGCAAGCTGACATCGAGGAGTTAAGGTTGTGGTGTATCGATAACGGTATGGAATTGAACATCAAAATGTGTAAGTCAATCACATTTACTCGTCGACAGTCTAGCGTTGATTTTTAATATTCGGTCGGATTGGATAGCTTGGAACGCGTCGAGACTATTCGTGACCTTGGGGTAATGAGCAAGCTTCGGTTTAATACACATGTAAACACTACTATCGCAAAAGCTTTCGCAGCTCTTGGGTTTGTTCGACGCATTACCAGTAGCTTTAATGATATCTACGCAGTTAAAACGCTGTATTATTCATATGTACGCAGCATCTTGGAGTATGTAGCATGCGTGTGGTCCCCATATCACACAACGCAGATTATTCGGATTGAGAGAGTGCAACGTAGCTTTATCCGATACGCCCTTCGTAAACTACCATGGTCGAACCCAGATAATTTGCCCGACTACACGGCCCGCTGCAAACTCATTTCATTGGAGACGCTATCTGCAAGGCGGACTAATATGCAAAGAGTTTTCATCTATGACTTGTTGAGCGGAAATCTCGACTGCATTGAATTATTGGAAAACGTAGCTATTTATGCTCCTTCTTGACAACTGCGAGAGCGAGAGCTATTATTCTTTAGACGCCGCAGAACCGTGTATGGTTACAACAACCCATTTGATCAATGTCTTCGTTTGTTCAACAGTGTTAGTGATGTTTTTGATTTTAATATGTCAAAAAACGTGTATAAAAATAGGATTAAGGCTCTAGGTTAAGGTGCAGTATGTAGAATAGTTTTTAATACTTTCGAGACGGTGGTAACAAATAAATAAATAAATAAATAAATAAATAAATAAATAAATAAATAAATAAATAAATAAATAAATAAATAAATAAATAAATAAATAAATAAATAAATAAATAAATAAATAAATAAATAAATAAATAAATATCTGGCACGAAGGACCAAAATATGTCCGACAGCGGAGGAGAATGATTGATAATGGAGGAATCAGTTACAGAGCTGCCGCAATCTGAGCAAGTGATGTAAGCGCCAAATTACAACGTGCTTGTTTTCCATTTTTATGTTAAAGAGTCCGATGATTTTTGGAAAATGGCGCATACGTAGGCTACGACAGAGAGGCTTGAATAAAAGTTTGGTTGTTTGGTTTCAGAATGTATTCGCTTCGTTTTTATGACACTACCCCAAACGCCAATTCCCCAAAAGGTCTTTATCCCGAATATTCCACTACTCCGAATGGCCACTATCCCCAAATACCCCGCTACCCTAAAAGGCCATTACCCCGAAAATCATATATTTTATAACGCATTAAATTCAATTATACCTTTTGCATATACTAACAATCATTCTAAAAGCAAATTTGGCTTCATGCCTTTCACTTCATAACGCGATGATAGCCACAGAAATTGTTTCTTTTTCCGTAACAAATCTACTGTATATGAAACTATTTATATATTTTCAGCAACAAATATAATGATATGGAAATGCTAATATCATCTTCCAAACCTAGACGTACATGTTCATGATAGGTATAAAGGTATAAAGAATATTCTATAGAAGTGGATTTGAAAGGGAGCGGAGTGTTTCTATAGAATATTCTTCATGCCTGCCATATCCTAACGGAACTACCCAATCTAGACTTTAGCCTCTAATTCTATAACGAACATGTACGTCTAAGTTTGGAAGATGATATTAGCACTTCCTTGTTATTGTAAATCGCTTAACTTCACGTAGAAGTGATACACTCATCTCATTTATGTAATACGCTAAATAATACGCTGTAATACGCACGCACTTGCCCGGGACAAGGCGAGAGAGTAAATTACTCTTTTTTTTTTTTTCAAAGTATGCACTTGCCTGAACTAATGCGAAAGAGTAAATGACACCTTCTTTGAAAAGAATCCGCTTGTCCGGAATAATGCAAAGAATGGATGCTTCCTTCTTTTAAGCACGCATCTGACCGGAATAAGGTGGAAGAGTGAATGACATCATCTTTTTTATGGCGTGCATTTGCCCGAAATAAGAAAGACCAAATGGCACCTTCTTTTAAAGCACGAATTTTCCCAAACTAATGCGAAAGACTAAATGACACCTTCTTTAAAAGCACCCGCTAGCCCGCAGTAAATGTTTCCTTCTAAAGCACTCATCTGCCCGAACTAATGCGAAAGAGTAAATGTCACCTTCTCTAAAAGAACCCGCTTGTCTGAAATAATACGAAAGAGTGAATGACTGCCTTCAAGCAACCATTTGTCCGGAATGATGCGAAAAAGTAAATATTTCCTTCTTTTAAGGACACTCATGGAGTCCAAATCCACAAGTGCTCGCGTTTTCAAGGACACACCAACACCACTCGATACGGAAGCTGCTCCCAACTGTAATTTTTGTCATTTCAGCTCTCGGAGTCGCAGCATGCGTGAAATAATAAAAATGACAGTTGTGCGTTACTTCCGTGTCGAGTCGTGTGCTTTTAAAAACGCGAGTGCTTTTGAATTTAGACTCCGTGAGAAGTGTCCTTAAATGCTACTATAATTATTTTGAATATGTTATTTTTGACGGATAACATTAATTTCCATTTTCAAGTAATTATTGAAACCCCGATATAAAATATGCCCTCGAATATGCCCGATCTCACTAGGTTTTTTTTTTACCAAATTGTCAATCCTTTATTTGATTGCAGCGTCGCACTCTAGATCGATTTCGGCTCGAATTTGATGAGTTTTCTTGAGCGCTCATAAAAACGGTGTATTTTTTAGGTTTCTTAACTTCAAAATTTTTCGCCTTTATATAAACACAGCATATCTCAGGACGTAGTGATTAGTAAACAAATCTTGCAAATTGGCCCATCCGTTGCCTCAAAGAAAATGCAAACTTATTTTTATAGTTTATTAGAAGACCCGACAGACGTTGTACTGCTTAGTAGGCAAAAATGTGCATTGGGAACTGCTCATGCGAAATTTTCATACGATTATTGATTTTAGTTTTTCACGATTTACTCAACCTTACTCGTAATTTTTGCATTGTCGGAAACGATAATGAACATAATTGCTGAATTAATGAAGAAAATCTATCCAGCCGTTTTCGAGTTATGCGGATACGAACACAGACCATTTCATATTTATTATATAGAAGAAGATATAGAAGATAGAAGACTAGAGCTAACAATGTACAGTTTTGCTAAGATCAATAATACAGGACACGTCCCTACATATTGGCTGCTGCGATGCAGGAATAGGACCTATAATAAAACGCTTCTTCCTCGCTCAAATGCTATTGGGGACCATATTTTTTTCGCACAGTTGTTTAAAATAGGTTGAAATGCATAATCAAAACAGGTGCCCATGGTTTATCAAAATTTCGCTTAAACTGTCCCTCTCACGTTTGGTGTGTCTTTAGTGTGGTTAACTGTTTATAGAAGCATACATTTTACTTATTTCTGTTTCATAATTAAGTTATGAAATTACTTACGTAGAAGAAATTCATTGGAATTTATGAGAAAACTCCAAAAAAAAACAATCCTAGAAAAAATAATCGGATTTTTTTTAGGAAACAAAAGCGCATAAAATTGTGAATTATTGTAAAATTAAGATGTTTGCTTAAGAGGCACAAAATGATTATCTAAGAAACAAATGAAAATTCTTAGTAAAAGCTTAGCAATGTTCTTAGTAATATGCGGGTGAACCTTGTAACCGTTCGTAGCTTCAGCTCGAGGTTTATTAATAACCGGTGGCTTAAGCGCCACTTCCGGGATACGGAAGACCACCGGTCGAGTTGTTTTGCCCGACTATTTCTCGACTTCTCTCCTCAGGGGATACTCGAACGGTCGCTGGCTGAAACCTAAAATTACGCTTTGCGCCAAGTGTTTTCCCCAACTTGGACACCTCCCAAGTCACGTTATTCAAACTCTCAAACTCTTCAAACCCGCCAACAAATCCTGACAGAAATTATGCGAGGTGAAGAACCGAAGTAGATGACGGAACGGAACGGAAAGCAAACGGAGCGATCTTTCAGCGGTTGCTTCAACTAAAGGGAACTAAAAACGGAACTACTCGATCTTCTTACTCAAACATTCGTAGGATTTATTTGTTTCGGGTTGAACACATTTGGGGTTGGTACGGAAATGGAAACGTTTATCTAGATCATGGCCATGTCTACACACTAGTCACATACCTGCGCAGGTTTTCTTCTTCGTCGACTTGCTGGGTTTCGCCGGCGCGATGGCGGCGAACCGGTTCGGAACGATGGCGTCGAACCTGTTCGTGGCGATGGCGGCGATGCTGTCCTTGACGATGGCGGCGACAGAAGAATCGCCTAGCTGCAGGATGGCGCGCAGCTGATGAGCCCGTGCTAGTATGGCCGAATTAAAGTTGCGAAGTGGGTGGCGGCTGGACGGAAGGCCTCCGATTTTCTCGAGAGAGCTGCGTCAACGGATGTCGCGCTCCGCGGGTTGATCTTCCACTTCGGACTAGCGCCAACGTATATTTTTACGGCTATGACCTCCCGTGATGAAATAAACCCCTGACTTCGGTTCCAATCCGGCCCTGTGGTATGAAATTGGCGACGTGTTCCACGCGCCGAGCTCTTCGAACGATCCGTAGAGTTTGGAACGTTTTGGACAACTGTCGATTAATTGGCGATCGACGGTTCACTTTACGCTTCACTTAACTCACGAAACTTCACCACACTTCGTTTCGCTACCCCGAAGGGCGGGCCTTGATGAGCGCACGGACTCCACAAAACTCCTTCAACGATCAAACGGCGGAAATGCCGCAAACCCTTTCGCCGACTCCGGGTCGACCTCGAAAATTCCAGCCCGTACCAAAAGCGCCACGCGCTGGAAGTCCAACGCGAAACATAAATTAACATTTAACAGATAACGAGTAGTTCAACAACAAATTTACCTTTTTAGTACACTACACTTTTAAAATAGAATTTGCGAAAGTCGGCTACACCGACAACAGAATTAAATCTAAAAAACGAACGAAAAATCTAATTACAATCACGTACAAGATCACTCCAATCACTTTAAATACCTCGACAAACTGAACTTTACTCAAACTCTGTAATACAAATTCTTAAAACTCGCAAAACTTCTAAATGCCAGCCGTTATGGAAGCGAAATGACCGAGTTTGAGTTTGTTCTTGAACAAGAAACCTTCTACAACAATTAACTCATTATTTAGCAATTGCGCCAATTTAAATTTCAAATGGCGACATAGAGTTCGCGCCTTCGGAAACATCGAGCTAACTTTACTACATAGAACATTACAAAGTATCGTTGCCATATTCAATATGGCTGTCGTCATAGTACTCAAACATCACAACATTTAGTCGAGACACAAACCATGTCGACGAATTGCCTCCTCGTTGACACGAATCGAATTTAATTTGAATTAGAACATTATTTTACTTAAAAAGATAAAAACGTCAAAAACTACAAATATTAAATTCAACTAAAATAGACGACACGTAAAAACTATTTTCGAAAACTTATTTACATTTGATTTTGCTTAAAAAGATAAAAACGTCTGAAGCTACGGAAATTTACGTAAATTTACGTAAATTTAAAACGGTAAAAAACGTAAAACGTTACAACCTGAAGGTTAATATTCGGACATTGTACATCCTCGAGTACGTGCTATATTCTAATTAGCAACAACCTTTCTTCTCAGCCCTTGTCTTTTCTGAATGAAATAGGAAAGGAAGGGCGCTTCCTTTGAGATTAGAAATAATCCTGTACAGAAAAATCTTATCAATTGAAAACTATTCATGCACAGTCACTTTGCACACAATGTGGTTGAACTGCCTTTTTATAGTTGTGATGCTTTCGGCTTGATAGTTCACATTGATAAGAACCTGAGCACAAGGATCGGTTCATTAGTCATTTGCATAGTCCATTAGTCGGAGTTTTGAATAAAGCACAGGAGCCATAAAAATGTTAATTGTGTTCAGTCAGCTTTTTCTGTACGTAATACAGGTCAAATAAGATTTCCATTCCGAACTACATACAAGTGTTACTTTCAGTTTTGCTGCTGCAATTATCTTGACTGATGCCATCGAATACAGTTGCACTGATTACCACAAAGGCTATTGCGTAATTGAAAACGTCACCGCTGAGTCGATGAATCAAGCAACGTTTCCCCCGGACAAGCTCCTACTAATTCAGAACAGCACTTTCCCCACATTTGGAGCGAGTCAATTCTTACGGTTACCAAACGTAGAAAATCTGATGATTCACCATCTGAAGATCGAACAGTTGGATTTGAAAGGATGCGAACGCGTCACAATGCTTTTCGCCAGCTATAATCACATCTCAAATCTGAGTGCCATTGACGCGCTACCCCTTAGAAGCTTACACCTCTACCAAAACCTCCTGACTAATGTGAGCGCCTTAAAAGCACTAACCGAATTGGAACAACTTTACCTAAACGACAACTTGCTCGAAGTATTAACAATTGATGTGTTTGCCAGAATGAAAAGTCTCAAAATCTTGACGCTACATCGTAACAAACTGGTCGCGATCGATACTGTCAAGTCGATCAGTCTCCCAAGCTTGGAATCAATGTTTCTTCAGCATAATTCTCTCGCCCATCTGGATACGGCTCTGTGGCGTATGCCGGCCCTGCAAAAGTTAGACCTGAGTGACAACGCGCTCGGGTTTCTGTTCACCTTCCTGGAGGAGTTTCCATCTCTAACCGATTTTGAGCTCCATACCAACAAATGGAACTGCGCTTGGTTGCACAAAATGATCGAACGAATGGATCTGCGAGCGATCCGGCATAGCCAAAAAGATCGATCGTGCGAGGGGACACTTTTCGGGGACATTTGCTGTGTGGCAGAAGCGAGTCAGCCCGATCCGATGATGTTGCTCATCAGCCGGACCGGAGTTGTTGACGATCTGCAAGATCAACTCGGTGACCAGCGGCAGAAAGTGGAACAACTGGAGGAAGCACATCGAAAGCAAACTTACAAGTACGACGACCTGAAGCGGAAGATCGACAAGATAGAGGAATGGTGTCAGAAGGAATTGTAATCGTGTTACGGTGAATAAAAGCCATGAATTTAGAATATTGATATTTAATCATCATCTGCTGAAGATATCGTGTCCATCATGTTCCACACTACATCAATTCTTTCGTTGGTTTGGTCTATTTTCTTATAGAATGAATCGCTTTGCTTAGCTAAATCGGATAATTGATTCTTCACTTCGGTGACTCGTCCACGTTCGGTCGCAATTTGTCCCTTTAAATCAACACTCGACAAATGGTATTTGAGCTGTTGCGATTGTAGCATTTTAACAAGATTTTGTAGTTCTGTAGTCTTTCCATCCAGAAAGCTCTGTTGTTCCGTTTTGGTTTCCTCCAAACGCTGCACTGCTTCCGAGATTTGTTTTATTCCTTCGGACTTTTCATTTAAACTGTTTTGTATATCGTTTATCCGTTCTTCAAAGTCTTCCATTTGTGATTCCACTTTAGATTGCTTGTCTTCTATCCTAGTAATCGTATCTTTATGATCGATGAGAATGGAGCGAAGATCATTCACTTCGTTGAGTGCATCAGACTTTTCAAAATCGTAAAGCTTTGACAAAATATCCATATGCGTTGTCTCCAATTTTTCAAAGCGCTCCACCAACGATTGCTCGTCGTGGTTGGTCCCTATTCGTTTCAAATTTTCTTCCGTAAGTTTTCTAAAATCGTTGAAAGCCTCCCGCAATTTGCTTAATTCATCCCATTTATCATTGAACAGACCTAGATCATCTGATCCAACGTTCCCGAGAATACTGGAAGCATCGTGAGTGCAGCAAATTCGTTCGACATCGGTCAAACCTTCCCGTCGACACCGCTCAGTTTCATCTGCGTCTATTTTGAATTTATGCATGAATATCATTAGACCCAAGGGCTCACATTTCCAGTTATTTCCGGAAAGGTTCACCTCGTCGAGGGCTTTAAAATGGTCCAAAGTGCCATCCAACATATATAATTTATTCCGGGATAGATCCAGCAGCCTTAGCGAAGGAAGGTCCCACATGAGAACGTTCAACTCTATCAGATGATTTCCAGCCAGGGATAGCAATTGCAGCTTCGGGAGATGCACTTGCTTGTTGGTTTCAAACGTGAGAAGCTTTGTGTTCGCCAGCGAAAGTTTACGCAGTTCAAACATCTCTCCAAACAGATCCATTGATACGTCTCCGAGGTTGTTCCAATCTAACGTCAGCTGCCGGAGTTTATCGAACCTGGACAGAATGGCAACGTCCTGCAGCATGTTGTTGGATAAATCTAATGTAAGCATTTCGTATGCTTGGGAGTCGTTTTCCACTAGAAGTGCATTGATTTTGTTTCCGACGGCTTCTAGGTGCGTCATTTCAGGTTTCACGTAAAGGGTTTCAACTTGCAGGCGGTTGATTGTCAAATCTACAACGTCCGGAAGCTCGTCGCTCAACACCCTGGTAAAGTGTGGAATTTTTCCTGACGCAATTATTAGTGGGCCTTCGACACTCGGGAAATTCACATTTGCTAAGTCCGATTCGGACTCCAGCACTACATTATGTAGTACACAGGAACCATGCGAGTTGTCGCATACATACCCGTGATCATTGAATATGTTCAATGGAGAAGGTGAACTAGCATGAATAAACCTGTAAAATTCAAATATTAAGAAATTCTTATTCCGCTGACTTACAAAGACTTCAAAGACTTACAAGAAAATCACTGCCAAGAACTTCATTTTTACGGTTCTAAAACTATGTGTGTCCAACACGAGACTGACTTGACGGATGATTTCGCTACCAGTGATCACCGCCAGATACAGAAGCACTGAAGGTTATCGTGAAGAGTATCGCGTTGTTTTAAAATTTTCTGTAAACTTAACTACTTTGTATGGCGGCTTGTTTTGGAAACTCATCCATGATTAGCGCACGCGCTCGTTGCAAACCCATGCAAATCAATAAATCCTTCATCGTGTTTAAATTTCAAAGTTTCGCCGCATCGCCTGAAGAAAAGTCGCATAATCAACCAGAAAGATACACTCAACTAACGGATGCCAGATTTTGTTACAGTTCTGTATAAGAACGTTGTAAAATTTTGAATTTGAATTGGATTTGGATAAGATTTTGATTGGATTTGGTTTGGATTGGATTTGGATTTGGATTGGATTGGATTTGGATTTGGATTGGATTTGGGTTGAATTTGGATTGGATTTGGATAGGATTTGGATTGGATTTGGATTGGATTTGGATTGGATTTGGATTGGATTGATTTGGATTGATCTGGACCGACCTGGACTGGATTGGACTGACTTTGGACTGACCTGGACTGGACTTGGACTGGACCTGGACTGATTTGGACTGACCTGACCTGATCTGACTGGACCTGACTGACTTTGGACTGACCTGGACTGATCTGGACTGGATCTGACTGACCTGGACTGGATCTGGACTGACCTGGACTGGACTGATCGACCTGACTGGATCTGACTGATCTGGACTGACTGACTGGACTGACTGGATCTGGACTGACCTGGACTAGATCTGACTGACTAGACTGGATCTGGACTGACTGATCGGACTTGACTGGATCTGGACTGACCTGGACTGGATCTGACTTGATTGACTGGATCGACCGATCTGACTGACCTGACTGATCTGGACTGATCGACTTGGACTGACCTGGACTGACCTGGACTGGATTTGGATCGACTGACCTGGATCGACCGATCTGGACTGGACCTGGACTGACCTGACTGGATCTGGACTGGATCTGGACTGATCTGACTGATCGAATTGACTGGACTGGATCTGACTTGACTGACTGGATCTGGACTGACCTGACTGATCTGGACTGATCTGACTGACTGGACTGGATCTGACCGGATCTGGACTGATCTGACTGATCTGGATCTGGACTGACCTGACTGATCTGGACTGGATCTGGACTGACCTGACTGACCTGGACTGACCTGGACTGGATCTGACTGACCTGATCTGACCTGACTGGACTGGATCTGGACCGACCTGGACTGACCTGGACTGACCTGACTGGACTTGGACTGACCTGACTGACCTGACTGACCTGGACTGACCTTGGACCTGGATCTGACTGGACTGATCGACTGGACTGACCTGACTGGATCTGACTGACCTGGACTGGACCTGGACTGACCTGGACTGGATCTGACTGGATCTGGACCTGGACTGACCTGACTGGACTGGACTGGATCTGACTGGATCTGACCTGGATCTGGACTGACTTGACTGGATCTGGACTGGACCTGATCTGATCTGACCTGACTGACCTGGACTGGATCTGGACTGACCTGGACTGACCTGGACTGACCTGGACTGGACCTGGACTGATCTGGACTGGACTGACCTGGACTGGATCTTGACTGGATCTGACTGACCTGACTGGATCTGGACTGACCTGGACTGGATCTTGGACTGACCTGGACTGGATCTGGACTGGATCTGACTGGATCTGACCGACTGACCTGGACTGGATCTTGACTGACCTGGACTGACTGGACTGGACCTGGACTGATCTGGGACTGACTGGACTGATCTGGGACTGATCTGGACTGACTTGACTGGATCTGGATCGACCTGACTGACCTGGACTGATCTGGACTGGATCTGGACTGACTCTGACTGATCTTGGACTGACCTGACTGGATCTTGGACTGGATCTTGACTGGATCTGGATCGATCTGGACTGGATCTGGACTGACCTGGACTGGACCTGACCGACTTGACTGACCTGGACTGGATCTGGACTGGATCTGACTGACCTGGACTGGATCTGGACTGACCTGGACTGACCTGACTGACCTGGACTGGATCTGGACTGGATCTGGACTGGATCTGGACTGATCTGGACTGACCTGGACTGGATCGGACTTGGACTGGACTGGACTGGATCTGACCGACCTGGACTGATCTGGACTGGATCTGACTGGATCTGGACTGACCTGGACTGACCTGGACTGGATCTGGACTGACCTGACTGGATCTGACTGGATCTGGACTGATCTGACCGATCTGGACTGGATCTTGACTGGATCTGGACTGACTGGACTGATCTGGACTGACCTGGACTGGATCTGGACTGGATCTGGACTGGATCTGACTGGATCTGGACTGACTGACTGACCTTGGACTGACTGACTGGACCGATCTGGACTGATCCTGACTGACCTGGACTGATCTGACTGACTGGACTGGACCGATCGACCTGGACTGGATCTGACTGACTGATCTGGACTGACCTGACCGATCTGGACCGACCTGACTGGATCTGGACTGATCTGGACTGGATCTGACTGGACCGATCTGGACTGGATCTGACTGGATCTGGACTGATCTGACTGGATCTGGACCTGACTGATCTGGACTGGATCTGACTGGATCTGGACTGGATCTGGACTGATCTGACTGATCTGGACCTGGACTTGGATCTGGACTGACCTGGACTGACTTGGACTGGACTGGACTGACTTGGACTGACCTGGACCGATCTGACTGGATCTGGACTGACCTGGACTGGATCGACTGACTGGACTGGATCTGACCGATCTGGACTGACTGGATCTGGACTGATCTGACTGGACCTGGACTGGACTTGACTGACTCGACTGACTTGACCGACCTGACCGATCTGGACTGGATCTGGACTGACCTGGACTGATCTGGACTGGACCTGGACTGATCTGACTGGATCTGGACTGACCTGGACTGACCTGGACTTGACCTGACTGACTGACTGATCTGGACTGATCTGACTGGATCTGGACTGGATCTGGACTGGATCTGACTGACCTGGACTGATCTGGACTGGATCTGGACTGACCTGGACTGATCTGGACTGGATCTGGACTGACTTGACTGACTGGACTGACTGACCTGACTGGATCTGACTGACCTGGACTGGATCTGGACTGACTGACTGGATCTGGACTGACTGACCTGACTGGACCTGACTGGACTGACTGGATCTGGACTGACTCTGGACTGATCTGACTGACCTGGACTGGATCTGACTGACCTGACTGACTTGGATCTGGACTGACCTGACTGACCTGACTGGATCTGACTGACTCTGGACTGATCTGGACTGACCTGACTGGATCTGACTGGATCTGGACTGACTGGATCTGACTGACTGGACTGATCTGGACTGGATCTGACTGATCTGACTGACCTGGACTGACTTGACTGATCTGGACTGGATCTGGACTGGACTGGATCGACTGGACTGACCTGATCTGGATCGACCTGGACTGATCTGACTGACTGGACTGACCTGACTGGATCTGGACTGGATCTGGACTGGATCTGACTGACTTGACTGGATCTTGGACTGACCTGGACTGGATCTGACTGGATCTGGACCGATCTGGACTGGATCTGGACTGACCTGACTGGACTGATCTGGACTGGATCTGGACTGGATCTGGACTGACCTGGACTGACCTGACTGGATCTGGACTGACTTGGACTGACTGACTGGATCTGGACTGACTCGACTGGATCTGGACTGGATCTGGACTGACCTGGACTGACCTGGACTGACTGATCTTGGACTGGACCTGACTGACCTGACTGATCTGGACTGGATCTGGACTGACCTGGACTGGATCTGACCGACCTGGACTGGATCTGACTGGATCTGACTGACCTGACCGATCTGACTGATCTGGACTGGATCTGGACTGACCTGACTGGATCTGGACTGGATCTGACTGATCTGGACTGATCTGGACTGGATCTGGACTGACTTGGACTTGACTGATCTGGACTGACTGGACTGGACCTGGACTGGATCTGGACTGGATCTGACTGATCTGGACTGGATCTGACTGATCTGGACTGGATCTGACTGACTCTGACTGGATCCTGACTGGACTTGACTGGACTGGGACTCTGACTGGATCTGACTGACCTGACTGACCTGGACTGGATCTGGACTGGATCTGGACTGACCTGACCGATCTGACTGACCTGACTGGATCTGGACTGACCTGGACTGACCTGACTGACCTGGACTGGATCTTGGACTGGATCTGGACTGACTCTGGACTGGATCCTGGATCGACCTGACTGACCTGGACTGGATCTGGACTGGACTCTGACTGACCTGGACTGGATCTGACTGACTGGACTGATCTGGACTTGACTTGACTGACCTGACTGGATCTGACTGATTGACCTGGACTGGATCTGGACTTGATCCTGGACTGATCTGACCTGGACTGACCGACTGACCTGGACTGACCTGGACTGATCTGGACTGGATCTGACTGACTTGACTGGATCTGGATCGACCTGACCTGATCTGGACTGACTCTGGACTGGATCTGGACTGACCTGACTGACCTTGGACTGGATCTGGACTGACCTGGACTGGATCTGGACTGACCTGGACTGGATCTGGACTGACTGGACTGACTCTGACTGGATCTGGACTGACCTGGACTGACCTGACTGGATCTGACTGGATCTGACCTGGACTGACTCTGGACTGACTGGACTGACTGGACTGACCTGACTGATCTGGACTTGACCGATCTGACTGGACCTGGACTGGATCTGGACTGACTGGACTGACCTGGACTGACCTGGACTGACCTGACTGACTTGGACTGGATCTTGGACTGGATCTGGACTGGATCTGGACTGACTCTGACTGACCTGGACTGACTCGACTGGATCTGGACTGACCTGGACTGGATTGACCTGACCTGGATCTGGATCTGGACTGGATCTGGATCGATCTGACTGACCTGGACTGGACCGACTGGATCTGGACTCGATCTGGACTGGATCTGACTGACCTGACTGGATCTGACTGACCTGGACTGGATCTGACTGGATCTGGACTGATCTGACTGACCGACTGATCTGGACTGGATCTGGACTGATCTGGACTGACTTGATCTGACCTGACCGATCTGGACCGATCTGACTGGATCTGGACTGATCTGACTGGATCTGGACTGGACTGGACTGACTTGACTGATCTGGACCTGACCTGACTGGATCTGACCTGGACCGACCTGACTGGATCTGGACTGACTTGGACTGACTGACTGGACTGACTGACTGGATCTGACTGGATCTGGACCGATCCTGGACTGACTTGGACTGGATCGGATTGACTGGACTGACTGACCGGATCTGGACTGGATCTGGACTGGATCCTGACTGGATCTGGACTGACCTGACTGACCTGGACTGGACCTGGACTGATCTGGACTGACCTGGACTGGATCTGACTGGATCTTGGACTGGATCTGGACCGACCTGACTGGATCTGGACTGGATCTGGACTGACCTGACTGACCTGGACTGGACCTGGACTGGATCTGGACTGACTTGACTGACCTGACTGACCTGGACTGGATCTGACTGACCTGACTGACCTGGACTGGATCTGGACTGATCTGGACTGGATCTGGACTGGATCTGGACTGATCTGACTGACTTTGACTGGACCTGACCGACTGGACTGGATGACCGACCTGGACTGACCTGACCGGATTTGACTGGACTGGACTGACTTGATCTGGACTGACCGACCTGACTGGATCTGACCTGGACTGACTTGGACTGGATCTGGACTGACTTGACTGGACTGACTTGACTGATTTGGACTGGATCTGGACTGGATCTGGACTGGATCTGGACTGACCTGACTGGATCTGGACTGACCTGACCGACCTGGACTGATCTGGACTGACCTGACCGACTGGACTTGACTGACTGACTGACTGACTTGGACTGATCTGGACTGACCTGGACTGACCTGGACTCGACCTGACCTGACCTGGACTGGATCTGGACCGATCTGACTGGATCTGGACTGATCTGGACTGGATCTGACTGGATCTGGACTGGACTGGACTGGACTGACCTGGACTGACCTGGACTGGACTGACTGACCTGGACTGGATCTGACTGACCTGACCGGATCTGACTGACCTGGACTGGACCTGGACTGGGATCTGGACTTGACTCTGGACTGGAATTTGGACTGATCTGGACTGGATCTGACTGACTTGACTGATCTGGACTGACCTGACTGACCTGACTGGATCTGACTGACCTGATCTGACCTGGACTGGACTGGACTGACCTGGACTGACCTGACTGATCTGGACTGGATCTGACTGGATCTGGACTGATCTGGACTGGATCTGGACTGGATTTGACTGACCTGGACTGGATCTGACTGGACTGACTGACCGACTGATCTGGACTGGATCTGGACTGATCTGGACTGGACTTGGACTGACCTGACTGGATCCTTGGACTGACCTGGACTGGACTTGGACCGATCTGACTGGATCTGGACTGGACTGACCTGACTGACCTGGACTGGATCTGGACTGACTTGACTGATCTGGATTGACTGGATCTGACTGGATCTGACTGATCTGGACTGACTGGACTGGATCTGACTGACCTGACTGGATCTGGACTGGATCTGACTGGATCTGACTGGACCTGACTGACCGATCGACTGACTGGACTGACTTGACCTGGATCTGACCTGACTGACCTGGACTGGATCTGGACTGGACTTGGACTGACCTGGACTGGATCTTGGACTGGATCTGGACTGATCTGGACTGACCTGACTGGACCTGACTGGATCTGACTGGATCTGACTGACTGGACTGGATCTGGATTGACTGACCTTGACTGACTGACTGGATCTGGACTGATCTGGACTGGATCTGGACTGGATCTGACTGGATCTGACTGATCTGGACTGACTTGGACTGGATCTGGACTGGATCTGGACTGACCTGGACTGACTTGACTGGATCTGGACTGGATCTGACTGACTGGACTGATCTGACTGGATTTGGACTGACCTGGACTGATTTGGATTGATTTGGGATTGGATTTGGATTGATTTGGACTGGATTTGGATTGATTTGGACTGATTTGACTGATTGACTGATTTGATTGGACTGATTTGGATTGGATTGGATTGATTTGGATTGATTTGATTGGATTTGGATTGATTTGATTGATTTGGATTGATTTGGATTGGATTTGGATTGATTTGGATTGGATTTGGATTGATTTGATTGATTTGGATTGGATTTGGATTGATTTGATTGATTTGGATTGATTTGGATTGATTTGAATTGATTTGGATTGGATTCGGGTTGATTTGGATTGATTTGGATTGGATTTGGATTGATTTGGATTGGATTTGGATTGGATATGGATTGGATTTGGATTGGATTTGGATTTGGATTGGACATTGGCTTCGTAAATTCGTTGTTCTCTAATCATCCATTCATTACTTAGATCCAAATTATAAAGTACATCAAGTACATCAAGTTGTACGTAGCTTTGTCTCACTGAATAGGAAAGAAAGTATAAATCATATTTATATTTTGTGACCCCCAGTTTGGGAGCCCATGTTCTGAATCATTGTTCTGGTATTGAAACCATGATGTTGAGACAAGTTTATTTTGATGTGCAGTTTTCAATGGATATAACCGGTTGCTCAAATGCAACCGATGTTCACCTTCGTCTCATTTAAATAACCCAGGAGAAAAACAAGCATTGCACTAGGAGATTTTTTGCGTTTTTAATGAGAGAAGAAGGGGAATGTGGGGTTTGAGTAAAATGGCTTCAGCCTATGTTTATAGCTGAGGTGAGATAAGACATCTCACTGTTCCTTTTTGCAACCAATTACCTGTCAGAAAAGTCCAATTTTAATTGGGCGATTTGACAGACGCAAGCAAGCGCAGCGTTGCTTTATTTTGTAGTCGGGTACTTTGTTATTACTTTCGCGGTGTTGCTAGTAGTCGGGGATTTTTCAACTTCAATTTCGAAAGATGCAAGTAAACACGAATTAACTTGTGTATTGCTAATTTAAACGCGAAATGGAATGAAATAAAATTGTGTTCATCATAAACAGAATTGCAATCAGGGAATGCATATCAAGAGCTCAACATTCGATAACTATTGGTTCAAATGTGTTCGCCTCGATAATTTTCAGTTAGTTAAAACAAGATGGTCACACTGGAAGTGCCCGTCGTGTGAATCGTGGAGAAGTTGTGCGAGGGCATTCAGCTCTGAGTTGTCTTATCTCATCTCAGGTTTATAGATTCACACCTCAGTGTGTCGATCGGCGAGCAGCAAGCCATGATTCTGCCCCCTGCCAGTTAGATCTCCGCGACGTGCACACGCATCCAAGGAGAGTCGCTGTCATCATTTCGTTCCGGCCATTTAGGACCACACAGTCCAGTGTACGGTCGATCGATTACGATGAAAATTAATCTGCGTCATATAAATGAAGTCAATTCCACCAAGCACTCAAGTAGTGCACCACTTGATGCAGGAACAGACAAAGTATCAACTATCAGCACGTTATCATCAGCATTCGGAATCCACTGTAGACGGGGCTGGTTGTAATCCCCGCAAATCAACACATGGTCATCGGAGGAAGCATTGTTGCACAGTTCACGAACGGAGGCTACATGTTCGTCAAACAGTTCCACATTGTGACTACGATCAGGCGACGACGACACCCAATGGTGATATCGGCAAATACTTGCTCAAGTCTTTCACCCAAACATGTGCGGACTTGCACACAGGAAAAACGATTTATGTCATTACCAACAAATGTATTTGTATTACTAATGAAAGAAAGGTTGACATATCACCAAATCAATGCCCTCCCCTTAGTAACTGCAAATGGTAAGATACTATCAACTGTAAAACATCCTGATTAAGAATTGCGGCTCAGCAAAGGGTCACACACACGACTGAGCAAATAAATGAAATGTTAAAAAAAAGGTTTTCTAAATTTGCGTCACAGAAATTTTTGATTTTTCTGCGCTGCCCCTGTTTGTATTCAAAGTGAAACTTTATTTTAAATTCTGCGAGGAAATATTTGCGGAAATTTATTATTATTTTTGCGAGAATTTTTTTAAATTTTACTTCACCTTTTTCGAGGAGTTTTTGACGTTTTTGACGAAAATTTGGTTTTATGGAAAACCCGTGAAGACACCCGTTTTAATCCCAAAGTATTTATTTCATATTGTTTTATTGTTTTGACCAATCCATGTTTATGCAACTTTCATAGAATGAAGCAATAAACTGCATATCTTTTTATTCAGTTATTCGCATTGAAGCTGACTTCATACTTTTTCATCTCCTCCTGCAGTTTCGCTGCCGTGGACATCTCCTGAATAAGTTTATTTTTCTCTGCAAGTGTTGTATAGAATAAATTGGTGAACCTCTGGCTATATTCCTTATTCTTTTGATTGATTGTTTGGAGTTCATCGATCAAACGTTTACAATCATTGATCAATCTCTCAAGGTTCTCGCCAGCCTGCTTGGCTTTATTGTTGTCATCTTTCTGCATTCTGGATTCCAGTTCCTTGTAGGGTTTCAGTTTTTCCTCAGCCTGCTGATGTAAAGCCTTCCAATTTTCGGTCCATGTGTTTTGGAATGTATTCACCTTCTCGTTCAGATCAGTCTTCAGATTGCTGTGTGCATCCTCAATACGTTTGATTCTGTCGAGGGCACTGAGCGATTCATCTTCGACTGGTTGTGCGTAACTACAACATAGGCCTTTCAGTTTGGACTGTTTATCCGGGCATGGCTCGTTGTAGTACTCCAGCTGCACATTGTTCCGTTCGATGTTTTTTACGGCACTATCCAGCCATGTGCAATGCCATGAGTTCTTGTCCATAGCCAGTTTCTCCAAACTTACGAATTGATCAAGAGTTTTCACGTCCATTTGGTTCAGATGGTTATGACTCAAGTCCAGGTTAGCCAGTTGCAGCATAGTCCATTTTTCCACATCCAATTTTTTCAACTCATTGTAAGCTAACGACAAGTGTTCCAATGCTGGTAGATATATTTGTTTCTCAGTTGTGATTTGGTTTATTTTATTCTTTTTAAGTGAAACTTTCTTCAACATTTGCATGTTACCAAACGTGTCCATTTCAAAATACTCAATCTGGTTGCCGTCCAAAATAAGCTCCTCCAATTGGTACAAAAACTTAAGTTTGTTTATTGATTTTAATTTGTTATTCTTAAGGTTCAAAAGCCGTAGATTATTGATGGGCCTAGAAACTGGTTCATCTGCCACTGAAACTTCTGTATTGATCCTAAACTCCTCCTGTTCAGGCTCGGAAGAACTTATGTTTTCGAAACTCTTTGAATAATCGTCTCCATCGACTGGCCGAGGGAGATCTTCTATCATCAACTCGAATATTTGATTTGACTCTGCCTTCAACGACACCCATTTGGGAGAAATATAAATCGTACGTATGTCCAGTTGCCCAAGTTGCAGCTTAATTATATTTCCCAATTGATTAACAAGAACTTCGGAAAAATTGCTCACACTTCCAGAATTAACAATCAGCGTATGCTTCGACGATAAATTGGGCAGTTTTGGTCCTAGAGGACCGGTCCAGCTTAGATTTTCCAAGAGACAAATCTTCGATCGTTCAAGTTTGCACCTTAATTCTTTCGGCTCCCCCGAGGAAAACTTCACGAATCTATTTCAAAAGAGATGGTATTAAAAGATAGTCATTCCTAGCACAACAGAGTCACTCACAGGCACAGAAATAGTATCAGCCACTTTAGAGTCATCTTTGCTCGGCTGTTCAATAACTAATGATTAAAATGAAGCTCTGCTAACGATTTTATTTTCACCAGGCTGCAGTTTCCTTATCAGATTTTCACTTTATTCCAAGACCGCTCAACTCTTATCAACATATTCAATAATGATCTTATTTTACTCTCTTTTCAGATGACTCAGATCATGTCTATGAATCGTTAGAGTCGCACGGGCATTCGCGTATACGCGCACCTTCAATGGGCTCTGGCTCAATCGTCCCCAATCGGCGAATACCTCCACCACCACTGCCTCAATCCTCCTTAAGTGATTCTTCTACCATCACCGCAGTCAGCAGCACAACCAGCAGTTCTCAAGCTAACTTTTTCAATTCCCAACGATCACAGTCCACACTTGTCGATGAACCTTACACCGCTGATGGCATCGATTCCGATTCGTTCGACAGCGATGAAAGTGATGAAGATCGCCGAAACGACACCTACTTACACCCAAATGATATTAACAGCGCCAAACAGCTCCCGGATCCCCCGCCCTCAAATAACCAGATGTACGCCTTGATGCAGAAAATCCGCAACATTGGAACCCTCTCCAAGTCAGAGCTCGCCAAAGGATTCAACAAGCTTTCCAAAAAGAAAACCAGCTCTTCCAAGTCGCCAAAGATCTTCACCGCTGAAAATCTGACCTTCCCTGCCGGGCCGGACGACAACAGTACCACCAACTATGAAAACACTCCGCTTCCCAAGACTCCCAAACAGTCCAAGTCCAAGTCCTTCAAACTCCCGCTTCAGCTCGGTTCATCCAGCAAACCTTTGGCTGACGATTACGAAAATACCGATTTCCACCAGCCGGTCACCCCAACGTCGGTTTCGCCAAATGGATCCGCCCTCGCATCTAGTCCCGCTTCGGAACAAGCGGACCGGTCCATTCTGGTCAGTATCAGCAACAGCGATTCCAGCAACGTCTCGACTTTCCGCAAAAAGTCCAAAACCGGAAAGTCGCTCCGCTCCAAGCTCCGCAAGAGCCTCCAATCGGACTCTAGTCTCAACATCGGTAGTTCATTCAACGGTTCCCGCAGTACATTCTATGTGACGGACTCGCTGGATGTCGACTCGGGAATATTCAACGGCAGCGAACCCAACAGCTCGTCCTCGAATCTGAACGTAGCATCCGTGGGAAAGGATACGCCCTCTCCTCAGAAGCTCGTCGTCCACAAAACACCCGACGCCGATCGGCGAAAGTCGGTGAACGGTGGAAGCCCTGCTAGTCGACCCACAATTCCACCACCACCACCGCCCTCGAGTGCAGCCGTTGGAGACAGAAAGTTTTTAAAGAATCGAAAATTGGGCGCCACTTCGTGGTACGCCGAATGTGGGCTTTTTAAGGCGGACAGTCTCAAACAGGCGTCGCTCGAGAACGAACTGAAAAATAAGGAACGTAGTACGACTTCTTGGTATGCCGAAGCCGGACTGTATCAGACCAGTGATGTTTCCGTCGCCAGGTAAGTAACGCCTTAAATATTGCGTAACATCAGTAACTCACTATCTCTCTTTCAAAAGCTCCAGCGAAAGTTCCGGAGTTTCGACCGGCGGCGAAGGTGGCGGAGAGGACGACCACTCGCATAGCATGTTTGTGAACGAGCCGCTGTATCAGATCTACAATGCGGCCAAACTGGAATCGTTGACGCGAGACATCGATGCGGAAATAACCGGCGACGGCGATACCGAGCTGTATGACGACGGGTACGAAAAGATCTCTGACCGCAGGAAAAGTGGCGGCGCCGGTTCCGGTAGCGATGAGGATACGGTGGGACGAAAACTGCGGCCGAGTGCGTTCGAGCTGATCGAACCCAACGTGGGGAAGCTGCGCACGCTTTGGTGCGAGATCCCGGAGGTGATCAACTCGGAAATTTTGCGTAAGTAGTGACATATTTTTTTCCGTACTCTGTAAGTACTAAATTACCCTTAACCCGGAAATCACCTGGACGAACTTTAAATTTTTAACCGTTTTTATTATAAGGGAATAATTATACAAATTCGCTTGGAAAATCTTGAAAATAAGCGCTACAGTGTACTTTTATCAAAAAACTTACGTTGACTGTGCTGTCATATTGACCCCAAATTGAAGTTGTTATAACTTTTTTACTGTTTGGCCAATTTTGGATTTTTTGGGCTTTTCCGAAAGATAATTTTAACATCTTCAAGAACGTTAGAAGCATTTCACAAATAACGTATCGCTGTAGGGAGAGGGAGGGTGTCAAGCCGAGTGTTACGATCTATACTAAAAAATTAAACCTTTCGTACAAAAAGTGTTACGAGGGGGTGGGTGGGGGTTCATAGTCCCTAAATTTAGCGTTATGTAATTTTAGAAAGAACCCTTACATAAGATTGAACATAGGTTGTCGGCTACTTCGCGGGGAAGGGTCTTAAAAAAAGTTTACAGAAACAGTGATTTTTATGCTTATTTACTTATATCTGGAAATTTTACCCATTTTGACTTCATATTTTCAAAAAGGTTATGCAGGAAGGCGTGAGTTTTGACATGAGGTATTGGCTGGTTTAGAATTTGGCCGCTATATGGTGGTATATTTGAAATAATTATTTTAGACTACTCAAGATATTCCGATACATGGAATTCCTTTATTCATTTGTTAGACACTCTTTGTTACTTAACCGCTACTGTGCCGAGATCTACTGTGGTATTCTGCTGTACAGAATCCACGCAGTGTCTATTTTTAGATTTCCATTATTCATGATTGTTTTCATTGCCAGTCCATCTCATCGTGAGTCCATTGTGTCCGATTATCCATGTAGTGTATCCAATGACCAATGATCGTTGCTCGGTCGCCATTTCATCCGGGTAACCGGGTAACTGGATGAATGCCTCCGAGGAGAACAAGCTGTCAGTCGTCATCAGGCAGCCGGGACGGAAAGGCGCGTACCCCAAAACGCCACCGTATGGGCTGCGGATCTGGCGACTGACGAGGATTTGGTGGAGGGGCTGGGAATAGAATCCATGACCATCCGCTTGTAACGCGAATGTGTAGTCAACTACGCTACGGAACCCCCTAAGCGGTGCTAGTGTGCTTGGAATATTCTTGCATGTTTGAAATGTTGCTCTAACTTGAGATCTCTCGGACCAAAGTTGTATTCGGCAACATTGTTCAGGATGTCCAGAACTACAAAGCGTTGCTCAATATAATGAGCACTTCTTCCAAGAGGCGGCGCTAGTGCGCAGTTATATTGGAATATATTGCTCCATGGGAGATCTGATGGGGCGTAGTATGTTTTGCAAACATGAATGTTGTGGTAGAGTCTACCAATAGTTTTCTTTGTATTCAACCTGCTCTAGCGATACAAATAAAAAGTATATTGGAGGGATACCGAATAGAATTCTTCCTTAAATAATATCCAGCATTTTTTTGAAATTCTTCCAAAAACTCCTTCGTGCGTTTCAGAATTTTCTTCTGGAATTCTGCCAGAAATTACTTCAGTAATTCTTCCAGAAATTATTTCTTGAATTTTTGTATTCATTCATTGGCGATATCTTTCAGGCATTCCTCCATATTTTTTCCAAAGAATTTCTTGTAAATTATTTTTTTTTTAAATTCTTCTAGGAATATCTTTGAATGCTGTTCCAGGATTTTCTCTGGAAGTTGCTGGATTAATTTGGAAATTCCTGCAATAACTCCTCCAGGAAATCCTTCTGGAATACAAGAACTTACTCGAAGTTTCCTTCAGGAATTGCTCCGCAAGTTTCTCACATAAATGCTCCCGGAGCAATTGAACAATTCACCCGGAAGACTCTTGAGGAATTCCTCTGGATTTTTTCTGGAACTTCCTTGAGGCATTGCTCCGGAAGTTCCTTGAAGAATTCCTCCGGAAGTTCCTTTGGGAATTCTTCCGGAAGTTCCTTGAGGAATTCCCCAGGAACTCCCTGATCTATTCCTGCGGAAGTTCCTTTAAAAACTCCTCAGGAAATTTATTGAGGAATTCCTCTGGAAGTGGAGGAGCTCTTCCGGAAGTTCTTCAAAGAAATCCTCCAAGAATTTCCCCGGAAGTTCCTTCACACAGAAATTCCTACGGAAGTTCCTCCAGGAAGCAGGAAGTTTTTCGAAGAAATTCCTGAAGGAATTAATGGAGGAGTTCCTGGAGGAACTTCCGGTGGAATTTCTGGAGGAACTTTCGGAGGAATTACTTGAGGAATTCCCGAAAGAATTCCTGGAGGAACTTCCGGAGGAATCCCTGAACGAAATTCCGGAAGAATTCCTCAAGGAACTTTTGGAGGATTTCCTCAAGGAACATGTAAGGATGAAGCTTGCGGGGAAATTTCTGAAAGAAACGTCAAGTATATTCCTGAAGGAACTTCCGGAGGAAACGTTATTAAGTTTTCCATGTTGGACTATTGAAAGATTAGGAATTTCAGAAGGAACTCCTAGCATTAAGGTAGCCTCACACCTCGGGAATTTGGTCCGCAGATTTTAAATATATTTTCGGAATTTGGGAACGGAAATTCAAAATCCCGGCCCCATTTAAAATGCACGGGGCCCAAAATCCGGCAGAAAATTTTCCCGAGGTGTGAGGCTGCCTTTAACAGGAGGGGTGGCGAGGAAAAAAATTAGCGAATATGTACTGAAGAATTTTAATTACATGCTTCTGAGTGTTTTTCCGGAAAAAAAACATTTACAGATATAAGTAATTGGAATTTAAATATGATTTATTAGATGAATTCTTGTAAAATAGAAAATCTCCTACATGAATTCTATACGGAATTCTTGGTAAAAAATGTGCACAGGATTATAGAATATAATTAAATACAAATATCCGCCCAAAAGTAAATTGCACTATCCACAAAAATCAGTTCACGTACTTAAACATTTTTATTCATCATGATCTGATTAGCCAAGGCCAACGCACTGCCACTGCACTGAATATCCTGGATCATAAGTTTCAAATCAAAACAAACACGATGCTACGCACACAAACATATCCAATGACAGATGGAACTGAAACTGTTTTTTATTCAGGGTTCGGGTTGGCACTGACCCAGGTTAAAAAACGAATTCGACATAACTTTTTTCCATGTATATTTTGCCTAAATTTAAACTTGAAAAAGGGTGAACCCAAACTTATGGCCGATGCATACCATGCACTTGAGTAAACATTTTGATTTTAAAAAATAAAACAAGATTTTTTCGCCGAAGTTTCATTAATGCATATAAAAGATGATTAAAATTGGGTTCCGTTCCACTTTTTATTTCGAAATTTTGTGGGCTCAATTTTGAGCAAAATCAAAATGTTTTTATCACATGAATTTAAGAAAAATGTGTAACTTTATGTAATATTTTAGCACATAAAAAAATAAACATCATTAGTTTAAAATACATACGATGCAAGATCTACTTATATTCTTTGTGTTGAGCCAGCAATACCCGAAATCGAATGTAAGACGGCGAAAATACGGCCAAAAACTTTTGCCTATATTTTTCGAAGGTGAACCCAAACTTTTGGCCGGGAGTGTATATGTTCTAAGTCGCCCAAAGACTCTCAACCAGTAAAACAAGTAAAAGGAATACAATATAGAGCTCTCTGAAAGCTACACTAACTCCATGTAATAAAGGTTTTAAGAGAGAAGGGCCATTTGGCCGAAGGCCATTAAGCCGAAAGTCCGATAGGGCATATGGCCGAACAGACCAGTCGTTTGGCCGAAAGGGTCATATAACCGAATAAGTAATTTGACCGAATAGGTCATTTGGCCAAATGGGACATTTGGCCAAATAGCTATTTGGCCGAATAAGTAATTTGACCGAAGAACCATTTGGTCGGAAAGGTTATTTGGCCGAATTGATCATTTGTCCGCATAGGACATTTGGCCAATAGCCATTTCACCGAAAAGGTCATTTTGCCGAATAGCCATTTGACCGAATAAGTCATTTGTCCGAATAGGTCATTTGGCCGAATATGTCATTTGGCCGAATAGGACATTTGAAAAGTGAGAAATAATAGGACGAAGTGGGTAGTGAGACGTCTCACTACCCACTTCGCACTATTCACTTTTCCCAGTGAGAAGTGGGAAATAAGTAGTGCGAAGTGAGACATCCCACTTCTCGCACCTTATTTCTCACTTTTCTCTGAGAAAAGTGAGTACTCTGAAGTAAGAAGTGAGACGTCTCACTACTCGCTTCGCGCTTCTTATTTTTACAGTGAGAAGCGAGAAATGAGACCTCTCACTTCTCACTCCTAACCTTTTCGACCAAATGACCTATCCTGCCAAATGACCTATTCGTCCAAATGTCCTATTTCTCAAATGACCTCTTCGGCCAACCTAGTCAACACAAAATCGTATATGTTGTCATATAAGATGCTAAAGTGGAGGCGATATACGTACATTTTACCACATCGTACCCACACTTTAGCATCTTATGTGTCATCATATACGATCTTGTGTTGACTGGGAAATGTCCAATTCAGCCAAATGATCTATTCGGCAAAATGTCCTTTTCGGTCAAATGGCTATTCGGCGGAATGACCTTTTCGGTCAAATGACCTATTCAGGCCAAATGTCCTATTCGACCGGATGACCCGTTTGGCCAAATGACTTTCGGCCAGATGGGTTCCGGCCTAATGGTTTGTTCGGCCTGGTGACATTCGCACAGAGAAATAGACGTCTCACTCTACACATGTTCCATCGTT
Organism: Armigeres subalbatus; assembly: GCF_024139115.2. NCBI lineage: Eukaryota > Metazoa > Arthropoda > Insecta > Diptera > Culicidae > Armigeres > Armigeres subalbatus. The sequence goes on along the minus strand of NC_085140.1, from coordinate 48,836,356 downwards.
CATCTTTCAAACGAAATTTAAAGAAAAAAATTTGTGTAGGTGGTCGATTGACGCTTTTATGTTGCATGAAGAAGAAGCAGAAAGATGATAATCGAAAGCATACGAAGAAGTTTTTAGAACTCATATCAAAAATTCTGAAAGCAATTTAATTAAAAACGGTAAGCAGTACGGGGTGGGCCTTTTCCTATACTGTGTATAAATTAAGGGTATGCGATAACACACTTTTTCCAAACGAAACGAAATTTAAAATTTCTATGATGATTCGAAACGGAACGAAACGAAATATAGATTTACTTTCGAGAATTCGAAACGATACGAAATCAAAGTGTATTCAATTCGAAATTTTACGAAACAAAACGATATTTTATTTTTTTTTTTCCGCGGAATTTTTATTGAATTGGTTTTACATTATGTATGCATCTCTGATTTCACTTTTTTGAAGTCAAATAACTACCTTGCCACCAAGAGAGTTATAATAACAGAAGAAGCAGGGTATTACAATCACCGCATAAATCACCGTTTATAAACCATTGGCGATAAGGCAATAACCCTGCATTTGTGCCGCTTTAAAACGAATTCGTCGTGGAGTGTGTACTCCCGAATCTGTTAATTTTTTTATGTCAGAAAGTACATTGAAGTATAGAAACTGTGGGATTTTTCGCACATAGGTTCAAATTTTGTGAAAAACCTTATTTCACTTAAAAATTATTAAGATTATGTGATTTATATTGTCTCATCAGCGTGGCTTTATGGTATTTAATGATCGTTCAACCCGTTCTGGATTTTTTTTTGCAAATTCCATGCGAAGATCTAGAAATGCCCACGATTCTGCAATGTTCCTTACAATGAATGAATAGCTTAGCTTGATAAATTGTACACATTGTAGTTGCTCATCATGATTGGCCGAGAAACAGCAAATGTGCACGGTTTACCAATTGAATAACCTTCTTGGGATTAATTAAAATGTATTCTCATTATACTTGCTTCAGTCAATTTAGCATTAGGAGAGGAAAATTAGTTTGACACTCATTGTTATAAGATACCGAGGAATGCTCTGCATCTCCGTGAGCGCCGCGGGAAAGGAATCGTTGGTTAGTTGAAAAGGTAATTTACGTGAAGCCACCTTGGTAAGTGACTAAATATTTATTGTGAACGAAGTTCGCGTTCTCAGGGACTATCTGCCGTCCCGTGACCAGCAGCAACATGATCGATTTTGATTGTGTAAATAGTCAAATAACATCACAAAATGTTAATTAAAATCTTGGGGTCTGTATGTATATTTCGATGATTCGCCGAATATTGACTGGTGTGTGGAGTATCTTCAATCCTCCGAACTTTTTATTCTTACTTTTAGGTAAGATTCAAATTGTTGTTTGAACGTGAAATGTTGCATTATGTTTTCCTTAGGGCCTTCTTAACGCTTAAGCGGTGCTTTCCCATGCGCTTAAACCTGGTTTTAGACCTAAGCGAAAGTGAAGAAATCGGCCTTTATTAAAAAAGAGGCGCTCAAAATAAACTTCACAAGGACCTTACGAATCCACGCCACGGCGTTGCCTCTTTGACAAAGTTATACTGATCTGATTCGTATCTGATTACATTTACACTCTATTTACACATTGAGCCGGATCACTTTTATAAAAAATAGGATAGGATGTTAAAGATGCTTTTCGTTTACTGTTAGATATTTCTAACAAACCACTGAAGACGTTTTATAAAAAAATAAATACGTATTTGTCAACATTATATAGAAAGCGTTAACATTGACATAAAGATTTGAAAACAGCTTTATGATTTTGTTTAGCGGCGCAGCCAAAATTTTTGACAATACAAAGCATGTTTTAAGTTTAAATTTGTTTCGAAATTCCGTTAAATTTCGCTAGTTTTTTCTAGCGAAATTTTTGTAATTTTACGAAACGGAACGAAATCAAAAAAATAGATTTCGCCATGCTCAAATTCCGCGAAATTCCGCGGAATTTCGTTTCGAGTCACCTGAAACGAAATTTTTCGAAATACCGCATATGCTTAGTATAAATGTAATATCACAAAATAAAAGTTCGAATATTGTGTTACAGTAGAAGAAAAGTCCAACCACGTACTGCTTACCGTTTTTAATTAAATTGTTTTTAGAATTTTTGAGAAGAGTTCTAAAAACTTCTTCGTATGCTCTCCCGTGGAGATTTTGTTCGATTATCATCTTTCTGCTTCTTCTTCTTCATGCAACATCAAAGCGCCAATAGGTCATCGATGACGCTTCTAACGATATTGCTTGTATTTGACGATTGCTCACTACCGCCATCTGTTTGCCGTTTGTCCACCTACAGTGCATTAAGCATTGGGCGTTTTCGTGACGATGATTTGTATTGCATTTTGTTCAAAGGGAGACGTCTGTTTCTCTTTGTTTCACAGTTGTTTGGATCTACGCAGTTTACCGTGATCAGTTTGTTTCAAAACTGGTGTATTAGCTCTTCGTTGACATCTAATGCTTTACTTAATGGAACGTACACACGGTCAAGCAGTTTGACCAACATTGACTCCACCTCTCGTTTGTTCAAACATCCATCAATTTTTACCAACAGCGGCACGAGCAATCAACTTATTCGACCAACAATTTCACACACGAACGACCGAAGCGACAACTTGAGCTCCAACCATCAAAAAATATATGGGGGTTTGTGCAACTTCACTATAAATGATCAAACATGTTCGGCGAACCTTGACTCCGCCCCCGACAACTAAAAAAAACCAAACCGTTTTAATTTTTTCCAACCGAGCCGCCAACTGTCAAATGGTTGTTCGAACAACTTCACACACGTTCAAACAAAGCAGCAACCGAAGCGTTTTTTTTTTGGGGCGGAGTCAATGTTCGTCAAACTGCTTGACTAGTGTGTACGCTGCATAACAGATTTGAATTCGAAAACGCTTGTCGACATATGTTTCCAGTTTTACTTGATCCTGCTCCACCTTTTCTTGCTTGATCGACCCTCACACCGAAGCAATCATAAAGTCTTTTCTGTATAAGCTTTTTTTTCTTTTCATGCACTCTTCCTTTAATATCATTGATACCTGCCACTTTTTAAAATCCATTCAGGAAGATAACCAGTGTGAGTGGCCACTAAATAGCGGAAATGGAAAGAATGGTTCGGGATGGAAACTACAAAGATGTACAGTTCAATCTGATTTACGTTACAAAAAGGGTTGGCCTTAGTCTTCAAACTTAGATTAATAAATAATAGCATAGGGTCCGTGGTACTCCCAACGGAAGAGCAGCTAGGCGCAGCATCTCTTGAAGATGGCTGGAGAGATATTCGATCCGCCATTGGAAGCACCGCAACCGCTGCACTAGGCACGGTGGCTCCGGATCAGAGAAACGACTGGTATGACGGCGAATGTGAGCAGTTAGTTGAGGAGAAGAATGCAGCATGGGCGAGATTGCTGCAACACCGCACGAGGGCGAACGAGGCACGATACAAACGGGCGCGGAACAGACAAAACTCGATTTTCCGGAGGAAAAAGCGCCAGCAGGAAGATCGAGACCGTGAAGAGACGGAGGAACTGTACCGCGCTAATAACGCACGAAAGTTCTATGAGAAGTTGAACCGTTCACGTAAGGGCCACGTGCCATAAACGGGAACCTTCTTACAAACGAGCGTGAGGTGATCCAAAGGTGGCGGCAGCACTACGAAGAGCACCTGAATGGCGATGTTGCAGACAACGGTGGCGGTATGGTAATGAACCTAGGAGCACGCACGCAGGACATGCGACTTCCGGCTCCGAATCTCCAGGAAATCCAGGAGGAGATCGGCCGGCTGAAAAACAACAAAGCCCCTGGAGTTGACCAACTACCAGGAGAGCTGTTTAAACACGGTGGTGAAGCACTGGCTAGAGCGCTGCAATGAGTGATGACCAAGGTTTGGAAGAATGAGGTTCTGCCGCAAGAGTGGATGGAAGGTGTCGTGTAGCCCATCTACAAAAGGGCGATAAGCTGGATTGTAGCAACTACCGCGCAATCACATTGCTTAACGCCGCCTACAAGGTACTCTCCCAAATTTTATGCCGTCGACTAACACCAATTGCAAGAGAGTTCGTGGGGCAGTACCAGGCGGGATTTATGGGTGAACGCTCTACCACAGACCAGGTGTTCGCCATACGTCAGGTATTGCAGAAATGCCGCGAATACAACGTGCCCACACATCATCTATTTATCGACTTCAAAGCCGCATATGATACAATCGATCGGGACCAGCTATGGCAGCTAATGCACGAAAACGGATTTCCGGATAAACTGATACGGTTGATCAAAGGCGACGATGGATCGGGTGATGTGCGTAGTTCGAGTTTCAGGGGCATTCTCGAGTCCCTTCGAAACCCGTAGAGGGTTACGGCAAGGTGATGGTCTTTCGTGTCTGCTATTCAACATCGCTTTGGAGGGAGTAATACGAAGGGCAGGGATTGACACGAGTGGTACGATTTTCACGAAGTCCGTCCAGTTATTTGGTTTCGCCGACGACATTGATATCATGGCACGTAACTTTGAGAGGATGGAGGAAGCCTACATCAGACTGAAAAGCGAAGCTAAACGGATTTTACTAGTCATCAACACGTCGAAGACGAAGTACATGATAGGAAGAGGCTCAAGAGAGGTCAATGTGAGCCACCCACCACGAGTTTCTATCGGTGGTGACGAAATCGAGGTGGTTGAAGAATTCGTGTACTTGGGCTCACTGGTGACCGCCGATAACGATACCAGCAGAGAAATTCGGAGACGCATAGTGGCTGGAAATCGTACGTACTTTGGACTCCGCAAGACGCTTCGATCGAATAGAGTTCGCCGCCGTACCAAACTGACTATCTACAAAACGCTTATAAGACCGGTAGTTCTCTACGGACACGAGACCTGGACGATGCTCGTGGAGGACCAACGCGCACTTCGAAAGGAAAGTGTTGCGTACCATCTATGGTGGGTTGATGATGGCGGACGGTACGTGGAGGAGGCGAATGAACCACGAGTTGCATCAGCTGTTGGGAGAACCATCCATCGTTCACACCGCGAAAATCGGAAGACTGCGGTGGGCCGGGCACGTAGCCAGAATGTCGGACAGTAATCCGGTGAAAATGGTTCTCGACAACGATCCGACGGGAACAAGAAGGCGAGGTGCACAGCGGGCAAGGTGGATCGATCAGGTGGAGGACGACTTGCGGACCCTCCGCAGACTGCGTGGTTGGCGAAGTGCAGCCATGAACCGAGCTGAATGGAGAAGTCTTTTATGTGCAGCACAGGCCACTCCGGCCTTAGTCTGATGATAAATAAATAAATAGGGTCCGTGGTATTGCAGCAACTACTCCATATTGGTACAGCATGTAACATGGCTGGTCTAAAAACTTGTTTGTAAATAAAAATTTGTTCTTAACCTTCCGGGACTCGCTTGGTCATGGACCGCCCACACAGTCTCGCCTCTGTTGTGAACGATAAGCGTGCTTTTTTCGAAGGTGTTGTACTGTTTTCAACGAAGCGAGTCCCCGAAAGTTAAGACAAATTCTTGATTTTAGCCGTGAGGTACGACGCGCGGCTACAAAGCAAGACCATGTTGAGAGTGGCTGGGTTCGATTCCCTGCGCCGGTCAATGCAATTTTCGGTTTGGAAATTGTCTCGACTCGGCATAAAAGTATCATCGTGTTAGCCTCATGATATACGAATGCAAAAATTGTGTGGGCCTTTAATGTCAATAAGAAGAAAAAGAAGCACAGGTGATGCATCATCATCGTGTATATACAGGAGTATATGCACTATAAGATGCAATTGACCGGAAGATCAGATAAACATTTCCCCCCATGAAGTGCTGAACATTACCCCTGTAATAGTGCTTTTATAGCTGTGACGATATGCCATCTAATGATTATTCTCTTCTCATTGATTATATCCATTTCAGTAACTTTAACTCCCACAGAGAAACGCCTCCAGGAGGCGAAGTTCGAAATCCTCACATCGGAAGCCTCCTATTTGAAATCTCTGAACCTACTCAAGACCCACTTCATCAACCATCCGGCCTTCAGAGACATCAAAGTGCTGACATCTTCCGAGCGTAAGACGCTATTCTCCAACATCATTCCCGTGCAGGAGTGCTCCGATCGGCTGCTTTGCGACCTGGAAAACTGCTGGCAGGACAACATCATGCTGCTGGGATTGAGTCACAGCATCTACAAACACGCCGAGAAGCATTTCCACGTGTACGTCAACTACTGCGAGCATCAGGCGAAAATCGATCGAACCTTGAAGAACCTCAAAGCGCACAAAACCGTGTTCACCAAAACCTTGGTGGAGCTGGAATCCGATCCCATTTGCTGCGGCCTCAGCCTGTCGTCTTTCCTGATGCTTCCGATGCAGCGAATAACACGGATGCGACTACTGCTGGACGCCGTACTTCAGCGGATCAAATCGGACGACGACGAGTTCATCAGCTGGGAGAAAACCTTCGTGTTGATCAACCAAATTCTGAAACAGTGCAATGACGCTGCTCATAGGAGCGAACAGATGTACGAAATGGAGATGATTTCGAGGCAAATTGAGTTCCCGTCACACATCCGACCGCTTGCTGTCGTCCCGTGCGGCATCGGACCACCGGGCAGCGTGATGCGCAAGCTAGAGAAAAAGGGCGAATTAGTGCACTTGCTGTGGCGAGGCGATGACGCAAAACTTACCTTCGGTAAAAAGTTCAGCAAAAGCAATATCTATGCGTTTCTGTTTACGGATCTGATTGTGCTGACCAAGAAGAAAAGGTGAGTTGAATGAACTTGAGGCAGTGTAACCAACACCATTTGAATGTTTTCCATTTTTTTTCCAGCGACGAAACCTACCTAGTTACGGACTACTGCCCACGTGCCCTGTTGACGGTCAACTCCGGCGACATTGTGCCTCAGCTGCCAACCAAGGAGATGCAAGCCATCGGAAAGCATCTGATCATTATGACATTTCTGGAAAACCACGAGGGAAAAACTATAGAGATGGTAAACACATTCTGATATCAATGCTTCTCAATCTTACTTTACATTCGCCAAATTTTGATTTTTAGATCATTAGCTGCCCATCGGAAACGGAACGCGAACGGTGGCTCAAGGTGACGGAGCCCCTATCATCGGAAAATCCCGACGAAAGGATCTACGAACAGTGGGATTGCCCCCAAGTGGTGGCAATTCATCCCTACCAAGCGCTGCAACCGGACGAACTTGATCTAGATATCACGGAGGTGGTTAACGTGCACCGCAAAATGGCTGACGGTAAGTGACGAAGATAATATCTTTTTTCCCGTTCATTATTGCTAATTGCATTTTGAATGTCATTATCCAGGCTGGTACGAGGGCGAGCGGATCCGGGACGGAGTGGTGGGTTGGTTCCCCAGCAACTATACCAAGGAGATCCCATCGGCACACATTCGCGCCAAGCATATCAAACAGCGCCACGTTCTTCTCTCGTACACGTCCAAATATATCGACACGACGACGCGGACCCTTCAGCACAGCAAAAAATGAGCTGAACGGGATGCACGCAACGCCGTATTTCGCAATTATTAGTGTTAACTTGTAACAGTTTTTGTAATATCGCAGAGAACTAGGGTACAGCCTTGAAAATTGTATAGTTTGTTAGTATTGTACTGATTATCTTTCATTTAGACTGTAATCACAGAAACTGTTTCTGATGTAAAGTTATGGAATGCAATGTTTGTTTGAGTGCCTTTTGTATTGTTAATCTTGAAAGTGTTTAAATTATTGCGATGAAAAGCTTACCGACTCCACTTGTAAAGAACCAGAAAGTACGGATAGTTGAAACTTGTATTATAGCTGAATAGAGTAAAAACAGTTATATAATTACCTGGATACTTATTAAGCAATAAACTGAAATGCAATCGTTGTCCTGGGAAGTATTATGAATAAAATAATAAATATGAAGGCACCCATTATTAATTATCAAAGCCGAACTGTCCTGTACAGACGAAAAAGTCCTTTACTTTTCTGTTAATAGCATCCCGTTGGCGACCACATAATCTACTTGAAGTTCGCAAATATTCATCTACTTAAAGTGGATTTTTTTGAAATTTGCTAATACATGCATTAATCTATTAGACCAGCGGTTCACAACCTTTTTCTTGAGAGGTACCCCTTCGAACTTTTGTCTTAATTGAAGTACCCCCTCTCGAAAGTAGGCTTCCAATTCTCTTGAAAAAATAATTCCGAGCCCTTTGAAGTGAAGCTCCTTTCAGTTTTTGAATACCTTTAAAGTAGGTTTCCGCGCCTCTTGATTAATGGCTTCTGAGCCTCTTGTAGACAGGTCTCCAAGCCTCTTGAAGGCGGTTTTCGAGCCACTTAAAAGGAGGCTTCCTTTGCATGAAGGGACGCTTCTGAGCCTCTTGAAAGAAGAATTCCGAGCTTCTTGAAGCGAGACTTACGAGCCTCTTGAAGCGAGACTTCCGAACCACTTGAAAGTACACTTCCGAGCCTCATGAAAGCAGGCTTCCGAGCCTCTTAAAACAGGCATACGAGCTTCTTGAAAGGAAGCAACCTAACCACTTGAAAGGAGGCTTCCGAACCTCTTGGAAAGAGGCTTCCGAGCCTCTCTAAAGGTGCCTTCCGAGCCTCGTGTAAAAAAATTTCAGAGCCACTTGAAAGGAGGCTTCTGATCCCCTTGAAAGGGGGCTTCTGAGCCTCTTGAAAGGAGCCTTCCGAGCCTTTTGAAAGAAGGCTTTTGAGCCTCTATCAAAGGAGGCTTTTGAGCCTCTAGAAAAGAAGGCTTTTGAGCTTCTTGAAAGGAGGCTTTCGAGCCTCTTGAAAGAAGACTTCCGAGCGTCTTGAAAGAAGGCTTCCGAGCCTCTTGAAAGAATGCTTCCGAACCTCTTGGAAGGAGGCTTTTGAGCTTATAGAAAGGATACTTTTGAGCCTCTTGAAAGCAACTTCCGAGGAGGCTTCCGAGTCTTTCGAAAGGAGCCTTCCAAGCCTCTTGAAAGGAGCCTTTGAAAGGAGCCTTCCGAGCCTCTTGGAAAGAGGCTTCGGGGCCTCTTGGAAGAAGGGGTTTTGAGCCTCTAGAAAAGAAGGCTTTTAAGCTTCTTGAAAGAAGGCTTGGGAGCCTCTTGAAAGAAGGCTTCTGAGCCTCTTGGAAGGAGGCTTTTGAGTCTCTTGAAAGGGACTTTTGAGCCACTTGAAATAAGGCTTCCGAGCCTCTTGAAAGGAGCCTTCCGAGCCTCTTGGAAAGAGGCTTTTGAGCCTCTTGAAAGGAGGCTTCCGAACATCTTAAAAGACGTCTCCATTACGCAAAGCAGGCTTACGAGCCTCTTGGAAGGAGGATTACGAGCTTCTTGAAAGGAGGCAACCTACCCACTTGAAAAGAGGCTTCTGAAGTGCCCAGGAGGCTTCCGAGCATCTTGAAAGAAGGCTTCCGAGCCTCTTGTAAGAAGGCCTTCGAGCTGCTTAAAAGAAGGCTTCCGAGAAGCGTAGAAGGATGCTTCTAAGCCTCTTGCAACGAAGCAAACGAGCTTAAGAAAAAAAATCATTTTGTTCATTCGACGTTTTGTTCGTTTGATCTTTTGTTCCGCAGCCTTCCATACATTGTGCTGTTTGTGGAAGGCAGGATTCAATTGGGATTTTTTGATCACATTGCATATTATGTACAATTTAAAATTTTTGAAATGAAAAATACACAATTATCAAAACTTTATCAATAAGTTTTGATTGGAATTGTAAGACGTCCGCCATTACGCATTTTTGTCCGAGGTACCCCCTTGGGCAAGCGAAGGTACCACCAGGGGTACATGTACCCCAGGTTGAGAACCGCTGTATTAGACTAGGTGTTCCGTGTTCTATTAACACTACCATCCTTATTTGCAATGATAATTTTTTAGTTATTATGAATACATTTCAATTGCCTCTGGCAGTTAGGATTTTTCTCTTGGTGAATTGAACCATGTGGGAATTACAATGTTTTAAACTTAAACTGAGCTTAACCTAATTATTACTAAGGGTAGCTTTACTAGACCAATAAATTGGAACCCCATTCAAAGTGACACCGTGACACTACGTCTACTAGAAGGTTTCAAATCAGAAGCTCTCACCTCGGTTCACTTTTGCCAGTAAGCGGAAAAGGAATCCAAACATTTCTGCAATCTGCCAATATTGCTATATAAGTGGACAAAGAATCAGAAGGAATAAATTTTGGCTGTTACGCCCTTTTCAAATGTTGGTCTAGAAATGACACGAAGGACTCGCCCTTTGGCGGTCTTGTTCGCATGACTAACATCTAGGTTACTTTGACCTGGCAGCCAAAGTACCGGTACTACAAGTGTCAATCATCGCATCATGTTGGTGATGGAATTAAACATGCACTACAACATGATGCATAAATTATGGCCAATTGATGCTTGTGGAAGCATAATTTGGCAAAATAATTTAAATGACTACAGCGCCACTAGCGTTCTGGTACTTATGCTTCTACTGGCGATAACTAGATGCCTCAGCTGGATTTTTGTACGGCTTCAAAATTGGAATAACTTTGGCGTTTTCCATTTATGTGGGAAATATGCCAATTGAAAACATTTGTTAAATAAATTAACCAAAAAGGATAAGGAGCTCTCTGGAAGCTTTTTGATAAGTATGTTAAAGATGCCATCCACATCCGGAGATTTCATATATTTAATTTTTGCCTTTCTCGTACAACAAAGTTGTATCGAAAGGCTATATGATACCTGGATACCTGGTTGGCTACAGCGTCGATACACCTATCTGCCGATACACCCGCCTGCCGTATTGTTGAGCTCCATAATCGTCGGTCTTGGGCGATGTTCCTCCAGTTTCCCAGAACGTTCAGGGTCCCCAGGTCCGATTCCACCGCGTGCAGCAAGCGTGATCGTGGCATTCCACGAAGTCGCCGACATTCGCACTTAGTGAACAGCCCACTGAAGTCTGTCGTATTTTATACGATCCACAATATTTTCTTCTTTGTATACTTGATACAGCTCATGATTCATGCGTCTGTGCCACACACCATTTTCTAGTTTCCCTCCGAGTATTGTACGCAGCACTTTTTGCTCGAAAACCACGAAAGCTCTCCGGTCGGCCTCTTTCAATGTCCATGCTTCAGGTTCATAAAGTTGCGGGATCTAAGCTGGTTACGTAATCCATGAAAGGCCCTATTCGCAGCTGCAATACGTCTTTCCACTTCACGGGAAACGTCATTGTCACAAGCGTTTCAAGGTAAACAAATTCTTCAACAATTTCAAACACATCCCCATCAAGCACTACCTCTGCACCAACAGCACTAGGTCTTCCTCTCTCTCTACCTGCCACCATGTACTTTGTCTTGGTAGAGCTATTCTCGCCGTCTCCCTCTTCAGTGGAACAAAAGCCTCCACTACTGCTCTGCGATCGATTCCAATGAGGTCGATGTCGTCCGCAAAGCCCAGGAGCATATGCGGCCGTGTGATGATAGTGCCATTCCTCTGATCTCACCAGCGCCTTCGAGTGCAATGTTGAACAATAAATTCGAAAAAATCCGGATATTTGATTTCGAGCCATTCAGCGTGGCACGTATCAGTCTAATCAGTGTCGCCGGAAAACCATGTTAGGACATTATCTGCCACAGCTCATTTCTTTTCACTGAATCGTACGCTGCTTTGAAATCAATGAACAGATGGTGAGTCTGTACTCCCGGAATTTATCAAGGATCATCCGCAGGCTAAACATCTGATCCGTCGATGATCGGCCCTCACGAAAACCTGCCTGGTATTCGCCGACGTAGGACTCCTCAAGCGGTTTCAGTCTGTTAAAAACAGAATACGCAAAAATATTTTGTACGCCGAGTTCAGAAGGGTGATCCCTCTGTAATTGACACACTCTAGTGCCCTTTCTTATAGATTGGGCATATGAGGCCATCCAACCAGCCGGCAGGCAGTTCTTCGTTCTCCCATATTTTCTGGATAATATGGTGGATTGATTGATGCAGCTGCTCACTTCCGTGTTTGAGAAGCTCAATCGGGATCTCGTCCTTCCCAGCAGCTTTACTGTTTTTCAGCTCGTTTAGAGGAATCTATGACAAAAGGTCGAACGAACAAAAGGTCGAAATTGCAAAAGGTCGAAAGGGACAAAAGGTCGAAAGGGACAAAAGGTCGAAAAGGACAAAAAGTTGAAAGGGACAAAAGGTCGAAAGGAACAAAAGGTCGAAAAGTACAAAAAGTCGATCAAGAAAAAGTTGATAGCAAGTTGGGTGTATTCCAAAGGAATTAGTGAAATGCATTTAACTTCATGCAGAAATTACACACTCATCTTATCAATCAAAGTAGAAGAATGAGTAATTTTTAGAGAAGAAGCAATTACTACATATGTTCTGTTAGAGATAATAAAGATTGTTGATTTAGGAAATTAATTGAACTTGTATTGTGTGAGAAAGAGTTGTCCTACAAGGTTGGGAAATTGCTCTTTTAGTTTTTCACTAATTTTGAACAATTAAATAAAATTTATTCAACGAGTTCAAATAATAGAAGGATATCTAGGTTTTTTTAATGTGCGCCATTTTGACAGATCGAAGTGACATTTAGAAAACTCAGCTATACTCACTGAATTATTTTTTTAATTGTTAAAAATTGTGAAAAATAAAAGTACAGAGTTTTTGCCAACTGTGTAGGACAACTCTGGGGCCCTCCTTAGCCGTGCGGTAAGACGCGCGGCTACAAAGCAAGACCATGCTGAGGGTGGCTTGGTTCGATACCCGGTGCCGGTCTAGGCAATTTTCGGATTGGAAATTGTCTCGACTTTCCTGGGCATAAAAGCCTCATGATATACGAATGCAAAAATGGTAACCTGGCTTAGAAACCTCGCAGTTAATAACTGTGGAAGTGCTTAATGAACACTAAGCTGCGAGGCGGCTCTGTCCCAGTGTGGGGATGTAATGCCGATAAGAAGAAGAAGAAGTAGGACAACTCTGATGCGAGTTTGATTTTCTTCGTTCTTTTTGTTCTTTTTGGTCTTTTGTTTTATTCGACCTTCTGTCCCATTCGACGTTTTGTCCTTTCGACCTTTTGTCTTTCGACGTTTTGTCTTTCAACCTTTTGTCCCTTTCGACCTTTTCTCCTTTTCGACCATTTGTCCCTTCGACCTTTTGTCTTTCGACGTTTTGTCTTTCAACCTTTTGTCCTTTCGACCTTTTGTCCCTAACCCCGTTTAGAGCCTTCTTAACCTCATCCAGCGTTTGTGGTTCCACAGCTTGATCGTCGCCGACTATGTCCATCCTGCTCCTTAATACACCTTCATTTTCACCGTACAACAACTCTTCGAAGTGCTCCTTCCACCTGGTTGCCACCATAGTCTTGTCTGTTAGCAAATTCCCCTCTCGGTCATTGCACATGGCGGGCACTGGCGCAGTCTTATGCCACGCGCTATTGACAGTTGCGAAACACCTCCGCATATCGTTTCTATCCATGTTCTCCTGTGCTTCAGCTATCACATGCTCTTCGTGTTGCCTTTTTTTCTGCGGCAGATTCGTTTCTCTCCTGCCCTTGCTACACTGTACCGCTCTCTGTTGGAACGGGTACGAGTCACTAGCATTCGACTCCTAGCAACATTTTTCTTGTCCGTCACTCGCTGGCACTCCTCATCAAACCAACCGTTTCGTTGGTGTCGCTGTGCAGTGCCTAACACTTCCTGCGCTGTTGTAATCACAGCTTCGTGGATATTTTCACACAATCTGTTGACGTTGTCAGATCCGGTGGCATCTCCTATCCGCTCGTCCAGATTTTGGTGGTTCTGTTCAACAACTCCTTCAACTGACAAGCGTAGGATATTGAAACCCATCGTTCTGTTGTTTCGTGAATTCGTGAGGCTGGAAAGTCGCGCCCGGACCTCTAAAGGACCTTACATCTATAACATCCGAGAAATGTCGTAGGTAGCGGAATGAAGGCTTTCCGTACTAATTACAGGGCAAAAGAAACCTTTTTTTCCGATAGGCGCATTTGCATCCCCGATGACAATCTTTATCGTGTGTTGGGCAATCTCCGTACTGCCGCTAACCGCAAGTCGAGCAAATCTGTATATGGAGGCCCATATACAGATGTGCTCGACTTGCGGTTAGCGGCAGCGTAGGCCTTATCAAGGCTCTCATAGAACTCTTCTTTCACGTCATCAGGCTTATCGTTCGTTGGAGCATAGATGCTGATTAGGCTATAGTTGAAAAATTTGCCCCACATTTTTAACACGCAAATGCGGTCACTTATCGGCTTCCACCGGATAACACGCTTCATCTGCTTCCCGATCACCATGAAGTCAATTCCTCGTTCTGCTCTGTCACCGCCGCTATAGTAGATGTGGTACTTGAATGAAGTGTTCGCGATGGGATCCACCGCCCGAAATTCACGTTCTCCAGTTCTGGGCCACCGCATTTCCTGGATTGCTGCTACACTCACGCCGACCCTCTGCAGCTCACGAGCCAGGAGCCCAACGTGTGCGATGCAACATGGTGTGTCCAGTTTAGTTTAGAGTCCCTCGCTGGCACTCGGACAATGATCAGCCGCCCCTAACATGGGGAACAGACGATGTTGTGAGCCGCTCCTAACATGGAGAACAGATGCTCGATCAGATTTTCACCTCCGGTCTTCTCCTTCCCCCCTTCCCTGTCCGCATACGACCTTAGTTCCCACCGGGATTGGTTACCCGACCTTCCCTAAAATTGCTCGTATCCCGGTCAGCGCCACGAGGAGGTAGGGATAGGAGTTGGTGGGTAAGAGGCTAAGGACCGCAAAATAGGGTCTATTTAATCCCTTCAGGTACGCGAAGTACCAATGGTACGCTTTACCCAGCATTTGCCGTGCCTGATTATGAAGGGTATCCCTCGCAGATTCCCAAGGGTCTGATACCGATAGGAATCAAGTGTGAATTCTTCTAGATGCCGGTTGAAATACAGGTAAACCTCCATGAGTCGATGTTCTATGACTCGATATCGACTCATAGAAGCAAATTATTCCATATTAAAAAATATTTTCTGGGTTACTACGATGGTCCCTTCAAACAGCATCACAATGTGTATTCCACATCTCGATATTTCCCTTGAATTTCGTATTTCGATGATTCTGAAAGGAATTCTTTAGAGATTCAAATGAGAATTCTTCTCGGATTCTGATGCGAACTCTTCTCAAATGCTGATGGGGATTGTGGAGATTATCATACTGCTAGCCCAAGTAACACCGAAAACATCTTTTCTAGCGGAGACCTAATAAACTTGTTGAATGTCGGTTAAAAAGATGAAATAGAAAACATGTTATGTTTTAAAAAAGCTGTGAAAAGGTGTTGGCTAAACATACATCTGTTTGATCTTAAAAGATGTTTTGGACTACATTCTCACAACTTACTGATAACATGCCATCTTTTGACATTTGTTTGGTTTTTAAGATGTTTTGTTTTACATTCTCACGACATGAAACATGTTGACATGAAACAGAACTCGCCATATTGCTATTTCGCAAACTCAAACATGTGTTTACATTTACAATTCCTATACGTTATCATTTTTTATTATACGTTTTTGGCATAGCGCATATATTCCTCCAATCAATGGCGCTTGAATTTGGAAGAAATAAAATGAAAAGTTGCACGATGAATCATGAGTCGCATATATTTCAAACTCATGCATCGACACAAAATTCCAACTCCTTAATGTGTCTTTATAATAATTTTATACAAATAGGAATTCGTAGTTGATTTTATGCATGCATTTTTCATTCGGTTTTGTTTATTGTTCTATTTGATTGGAAAAAATTGTCAACAAATTTTTTTAGCACTCGATTTGACAGATCACATCATGTTGAGAAAATGTTATTCAATACTCAATTTGAACTTAACTTTAGTCTTGTGAGTGTATTACGATTACTTTCTTTTGACTGAAAGATGTTGAAAATGTGAACAATTTTTGCGCTGTTTCGGTCGTATAAAGGTAATAAAACAAGTTTATATACCAAAATGAATCAACCAATATGTTTGAAACGTGTATTTTTTACTTTCATACGACAAACCGTGTTACTTGGGAGGCAAGCAGAAGTCTGCTAGAAAACTGTGACTCCAGTCCATGATCATTGATCATATGTCTTTGACTGCGGTAGGAATGGGCGATAGCGACACGATATATCGAGTATCGATATTTTCACTTCGATTTGCCATTTTTTGCTCATGCTTTGATATTTCCAAGCGTATCGATATATCGGAATATCGATGTTTCAGCGCCGATATTTTTCGACATCGATATTTTGACAAAGAAAACATCGATCTAGCAGTATCGATATTCAACAAGCTAGCCTTTAAAAAAACATAAGCAACGAACAATCAACAAGAGAGTACGGACCGGAACCATCGGCGAAGACCACCGCGACGAAAAGGGACTAGCGATTGGAAACTCGGTTCGTGGAACTGCAAATCTCTCAACTTCATCGGGAGCACACGCATACTCGCCGATGTGCTCAAGGACCGTGGATTCGGCATCGTAGCGCTGCAGGAGGTTTGTTCGAAGGGATCAATAGTGCGAACGTTTAGAGGTAATCATGCCATCTACCAAAGCTGCTGCAACACACGAGCTGGGAACAGCTTTCATAGTGATGGCCGATATGCAAAGGCGCATGATCGGGTGGTGACCGATCAACGAGAGAATGTGCAGGTTGAGAATCAAAGGCCGGTTCTTCAACTTCAGCATAATCAACGTCCATAGCCCACACTCCGGAAGCACTGATGATGATAAGGACGCATACTACGCGCAGCTGGAACGTGAGTACGACAGCTGCCCAAGCCACGACGTCAAAATCATCATAGGAGATTTGAACGCTCAGGTTGGCCAAGAGGAGCAGTTTAGACCGATTTTCGGGAAGTTCAGCGCTCACCGGCTGACGAACGAAAACGGCCTACGACTAATTGATTTCGCCGCCTCCAAGAATATGGCCATTTGCAGCACCTACTTCCAACACAGCCTCCCGTATCGGTACACCTGGAGATCACCACTGCAGACAGAATCACAAATCGACCACGTTCTGATTGATGGACGGCACTGGTCCGACATTATCGACGTTAGGACATATCGTGGCGCAAACATCGACTCTGACCACTATCTGGTGATGGTGAAACTGCGCCCAAAACTATCCGTCATCAACAATGTTCGGTACCGACGACCGCCGCTGTACGACCTAGAGCGACTGAAGCAACCTGATGTCGCCACTGCATACGCGCAGCATCTCGAGGCAGCGTTGCCGGAAGAGGGTGAGCTTGATGGGGCCAGCCAGAATAGCGGAGAACAACGTCGGGTATATGGGACGAAGTCGACGGAACAGATTCTAGAGAAGAAGGTCACAGCGCGGGCGGTCGCGCTGCAGCAAGATACCCGGCAGAAAGTGGAACGTTATAGACGGAAGCGGAGACAGCAGACCCACCTTTTCAGGAGAAGCAACGCCGCCTGGAAGAAGCAGAGTGCGAGGAGATGGAACAGCTGTGCCGTTCTCAAGAAACACGCAAGTTCTACCAGAAGCTCAATCCCGCAATGGCTTTGTGCCGCGAGCCGAAGTGTGCCGGGATAAGGATGGGAGCATCTTGAAGGACGAACGTGTGGTGATCGAAAGATAGAAGCAGCACTACGAGGAACATTTGAATGGCGCTCATACAGGCAGCGAAAGTCAAGGCAGTGCAGGAGATGACTACGTCAGTTCAGCGGACGATGGAAGCCAACCAGCCCCCAAAGCAGCTGGTAAGGATGGTATCGGAGCTGAGCTCATCAAGATGGGTCCGGAAAAGCTAGTCACTTGCCTGTACAAATTGATAGTCAGAATCTGGGAAACTGAACAGCTACCGGAGGAGTGGAAGGAAGGGGTTATTTGCCCCATCTACAAGAAAGGCGACAAGCTGGAGTGTGAGAACTTTCGAGCGATCACCATCCCTAATGCCGCCTACAAAGTGATATCCCAGATCATCTTGCGACGTATGTCACTATTAATGAATGAGTTCGTGGGAAGTTATCAAGCCGGCTTCCTTGACGGCCGCTCAACAACGGACCAGATCTTTACTGTACGGCAAATCCTTCAAAAATGCCGTGAATACCAGGTCCCAACACACCATCTGTACTTTGATTTCAAGGCGGCATACGACAGTATAGACCGCGTAGAGCTATGGAAAATTATGGACGAGAACAGCTTCCCTGGGAAGCTTACCAGACTGATCAAAGCAACGGTGGATGGTGTGCAAAACTGTGTGAAGATTTCGGGCGAACACTCCAGTTCGTTCGAATCGCGCCGGGGACTACGGCAAGGTGATGGACTTTCGTGCCTGTTGTTCAACATTGCGCTGGAAGGTGTCATGCGGAGAGTAGAGATGGGCGAACGCTCACGAGCCGTTCATTTGAGCCGGTTCGTGAAAAAGAGCGAACGAATCACGACTCTATAATTTGGAGCCGCGGCTCTCAAATTAGCGGTCGCTGTTAAAATGAATCAATGGCTCAAAAATAAGGGTAGCTGGTTGCCTCGTTCAGTTCTTTAATTTTGGTGTTTAAGGAAGCCTCACACCTTGAGAATTTTGTTCACGGATTTTTTTTCGTAATCGTAAATTCTGCCCATTTTAAATACATGGGTAGTTAACTTAACTGTCCGTCGCATTTGGGATCCATGATCTGATTGTTTGACATCTGTAACTGTAGCTCGTAAATATTACCGGGCAAGTAAGATCGGTAATTTTTTCATGCACTAAAGTAAAGACAATGCCTAAATACTTATTTGTACGTTAAGTTCTCTACGTTAAGTACGTCCAAGTTCTAATTACCCCTCGGACAAATTTTCTAGAACAGCTACCATGTTAAAATACAGGCCGAAATTTCGATTTTCTATGTCGGAAATCCCCAAACAAAAGCCTTCATCCTGCCGTTTTGAAAATATGGGGAAAAATCGTAGGACAAGATTCCCGTGGTCAGGTATGAGAAAAATCGGTTCATTTAGTGCTAATCTTTCACTCACATCTACACACAATCGCAAATTAGGCAACTGTACACGAGCACTTCCAAAATTTTCAATTTCGATTGTGTGCCGTTTAGCTTCAGTTAGTAAGTTTCATGCCATAAAACAAACAGACAAAATTCATCACCGAAACTTTCCCACAGATAGCAAACAATGCATAGCCGAGTATTTGTTTACATTCGGTTCGTAAACGAATGGAATCGCAATTGAGTGGTGAGTGAGGATTCGGCAGAAAGAATCAGGCCGCAAAACGAATCATTGAGTCTAAATTGAATCAATCTTCTGAGTCCAACTCAGTGTTTTCTGCTGCACTCACTACACATCGGTTCATTCTCATCTCTCGATTTCTTTTCGCACTATCTGTGGTTTCACTTATTCCTGCTGGGGGGCACTCAGTAGGTATGAATCGTTTGTTGGTTCGCTGTTGGGTTGAGTAGCATTCATTTTGCAATCGTGTGTTCGCTGATGGATAGGGATTTTAAATCGGTGTGGTTCGTGTGAGTGAGTGAGTTTTCCCATAGCTGCCCGTGGTGTGGTGCTACATTTACGCATTATTATCTAGAAACTTTGTTATGAACTGCTTGCAGGCTTAATAAGGCGATATGGAGATTTGTAGATAATTCAAAAACTAATAATAGCGATAGTCTTAGAATTGACTTGCGTTGATCACTGCGAATAATTGATGAGTAGCTCAGCAAGATTCAAGATTCAAATGATTTATCGATTAATGCAACTATCGAAGATGACAAAAATTTTGCTGAAATTAACTTGTCAGGGATGAGCGTTTCGATATTATGATGTTACGAACGAAAAAATTCACCCGAGTGGAACCGGAGAGCAAAGAGCCTATACCTTTTCACAGTTGTCTGATTCTAAATATACAAGGATTTAGACGAACATTGACTTGCCGAATTTGAATTTTTAAACAAGCACCTATACTAGGGTGGCTCAAATTAGTATGGGAAAAACTTTTTTCAATTTTTTTGATGGGCCGCCCTCTTATTATTCCCTCTTATGCACCATAGTTCTTGATCGTAAATTGTGCTGTCCAACTGCAAATCACTGTTTTTGGATGTTTCTGCATACATTTTTCCATATAAACTTCCAATGAGTTTAGCACCGCCCAAACGTTGACCGATTTGGCTGAAATTTTGTCCAGAGCATCAGGGCACCAAATAGAACCGAATAAGAGGGCGGCCCATCAAAAAATTTGAAAAAGTGTTTTTTGAGCCACCCTAACCTATACATATCATCAAAACTACAGTAGAATATACTAGATATCATAAAACAGTTTGGTTTTATGCTTTATTCGCAAAAAAAACTTTGTAATGAGTCAACGAGCCGCTCAAATGAGTCGGCTCATTCAAGTGAACGCTTGGCTCAAAGCCGCTCACTTAATTGAACCATTTTGCCCATTACTTGCGGAGAGCCGGGGTATGATTTTCAACAGATCCAGTCAATTTATTTGTTTCGCGGATGACATGGACATTGTCGGCTGAACATTTGCAAAGGTGGCAGAACTGTACACCCGCCTGAAACGTGAAACAACAAAAGTTGAACTGGTGGTGAATGCGTCAAAGACAAAGTACATGCTTGTGGGCGGAACCGAGCGCGACAGGGCCCGCCTGGGAAGCAGTGTTACGATATACGGGGATACCTTCGAGGTGGTCGAGGAATTCGTCTACCTTGGATCCTTGTTAACGGCTGATAACAATGTTAGTCGAAATAACAATGTTAGAAATACGGTAATGTTAGAAATACGGCTGATAACAATGTTAGAAATACGAAGGCGTATCATCTGTGGAAGTCGGGCCTACTACGGGCTTCAGAAGAAACTGCGGTCAAAAATATATTCGCCACCACACCAAATGTGTCATGTACAAGACGCTAATAAGACCGGTTGTCCTCTACGGACATAAAACATGAACAATGCTCGAGGAGGCTTGCAAGCACTCGGAGAATTCGAGAGACAGGTGCTTAGGACCATCTTTGACGTTGTGCAAGAAGACGGTGTGTGGCGGCGAAGAATGAACCATGAGCTCGCCCAGCTCTACGGTGAACCCAGCATCCAAAAGGTAGCTAAAGCCGGAAGGGTACGATGGGCAGGGCGTGTTGCATGAATGCCGGACAGCAACCCTGGTGTTCGCTTCCGATCCGGCAGGTACGAGACGGCGTGGAGCGCAACGAGCGAGGTGAGCAGACCAGGTGCAAAACGACTTGGCGAGCGTGGGGCGCATTCGAGGATGGAGAGGTGCGGCCTAGAACCGTATATTGTGGCGTCAAATTGTTGATTCAGTGTTATCTTTTTAGATGTAGACTAAATAAATGATTTACATATTGAAATGGAGTTACTTAACTCGTCTTAGACGATTGAATACACTCCACTAAAAAGAGCTTAAAATGTTTTTTCTATTGAAATATATTTATTTGATTGTAAATGATAATTTTTTGTTCTCAAATTGATCCCGAAAAAGGTACTATTTTTTATGCTTTATTGAAATTCTCTTGTTAATCCGTTTTCAAAAAAAAAAAATCAGCTCGTAATTTTTAAAATTATTTTGAATTTCTTTCACTTGTTTCGAATAATTTAGACACAGGCAACGCAAATTTAAAACATTTCAACCCGTAAGCACTTAAATGAGATTTGGAGCTAGCAACATATCGATGTTGCACTGTTTTAATTGTCTTAGAAAACGCGTAATAAGTAAAATTTGAGGAAATTTCGAATAATTTATACGTTAACTATGAAATCATAGGCAGATTAGATATTGACTTTTCATAATTAACATCAAGTGCAATTTCACTGCCACACAGGAATCTTTCTCAGAAATTAGAAACAAACTAATTTGTCTTCAACTCATTTCATTATATAAGGGTGAATAAAGAGTTATCTTTTGCCTTTAAACTTTTTCAGTAGTTTATTATGCTAAATGTTGAAATTTAATATGATTTTTAAGTTTTCAAACCAAAGGGGAAAGGGGGGTAATTTTTTTCTAGGGAGGGCTAAGTCCTCCCATAGCCTTCTCTTATTTACGCCAATCAACGCCAACCAATAAACTATTATAAACAAGGACAAATTCATGTATACACACAGAGTTCATGTTTTGTAAATTATTTCGAGTTACTGAAAAACTGCTTAGATTTAGAAAATTATATTTAGTAGTAATTTAATTGATTTATATAATTGTATACACTGCCATTTTAATACTACACGATTATATGGCACCAGTCGTTATAAGATGCGATACGCACAGAGTAAAGCACGTACTCGTCCACGATTTGCTTTATGTAGCAAATAATAATAACCACAATAGGGATGAATGGTCCAAAATGCTCCTTTAATGGTTATTTGATTAGTGCCCAATTACTAAAACAAATCAATCGTTTGAGCTTTTAAAAACATTCGTTGCAACCCAAATAAATGTCTCAAACAAGTCTCCAGATATCTATGCCAAGTGCTAACGTAGTTTTTTCATGCCATTTAAAAGGTCATTCCGCACAGTTCATATGTACAATTCAACTATGTCACCCGTTCTAGTCCATTTTCCCTTACGGCGTGGATAGAAATAGGAACCCCTCGTCCTTTTTTCATCACTTCCATGCTTTCCGCCTGCCGTTCGACGATGTTATTCTTGACGGAGCGATCGTGGGAAATCAAATATAAGCGTAGTTCACACACGACGGGCACGCGTGTCTGACTGAAATAGGAAAACTACGGAACAAGAGGGACTATGTAGTGGGAAGAAAAAGGTTGATAGGAGTACGAAGGGCACGATCCTTTTGAATGGGTTTGGTGATTGATATTTTGTGTAGATGAAATAGTATTGAGTTCTGAAAAAATAATTGGGTGATAGTTTTGAAACTAGTCACACTACTACAGTTTCTTCCACTTTGTTGAGCAATATTCACAACTCCCTGCACGAGCACCAATAACCATGTCCTATGTCTATATAACTGTTGATATAACTATTTTATTTCATAGATTTTCAGCGATTTTAAATTCAAGTTCGAAACGCACTAAAATTAAATGACTCAACCATGTCTCTAAGGGTTCACCATTCGCTTTATATATGCGGAATCCATTGAGAGACGATAAAATTATCAATTGATATCTCTTAAGTGGATTAGTCACGGCTACCGTGTCCCTAGCAAACACGTCTTGAGCAAAATAAGCACCACAAAAAGAAAAAAAATGGTTCCAAATCCAAAGTGAGCCTTTCTTGTCATCGACAACGACTGCGGAGTTGAGTTCGTGTGCCATGAATCGCCCACACTCAATAACTGGAGGAAACAACACATTTCAATCTACCTAGCGGAGACGCTGCCTTTCTCGTGCATTATAAAATGTTATAAGCAAAGCTGATTAAATTAGATTTGATTAGATTCACTATAGCACTTTGAGGAGTGAAATCTCATATTTCACACAATCTCAATTGTTTGCATTCATTACTATGCATCACTCTCACTGTGATTTTTTATCGATTTTGAAAATTTCAAGAATTTCAAATCACTATGTGCAAGCTCGTGGGTAAGGGGGGATGCCTTGAAATAATTTTAAATAATTAAATCTCAGGTGTTTGGTAAATATATTTAATTTGAATAGTGCTGATTTGAATTTCTTCAGTTCTCTATATTGAATGGCGACCAGCCAACGCGTTCAAAAATTCTGAAATTTCTAAACAAAGGAATATATTTCACAAAGTCATGTTTTATATAAAACTATTATTGAAAATAATAGACTGATGGACACGAAAGACTAGGTTCGAAAAATTCATTATCAAATATCTTAAAATATCAAAAAGTTCCTTCAATGATCCCTTATTTATTATAGTTATAACTATAGTTATGGTAGTTTTACATATAGCAGATTGACCACTGAAGGTCCCCTTTCGTGAATAACACAGAGATACACTGTAACATAACCGTTCTCAAATGAATTGATAACCTTTCATTACATTTTTGTTGCACGAGAACGACAAAAAATAAATGTGTTAGAATACAAGCTCCTCCGTTACCCAATGGAATAAGAACCCTTTTTTAATTGTGTATAAAAGAAACCCGTTTCAAGGATCGTTCAGCTTCTATTCGGGAAAAAAGACATAATTGTTGCACGAACTACGAGAGTAGGAGGAGCCTTTATTGCGCCATCGAAAATGACATGGAATTCGTCTTGCCCCTTGTCGAACATGGCTTGTTACGCTTGTACTCGGATTTACTTCCCACATAGAATCAACTGCAGCTGGCTTAGCGTCTAGTTCGAAAGCAGTGATTACATGCGATAGAAAATTGTGCTCCTTTATACTTATATCCTCGATACGAGAGTGTTATTTTTTCTGCTAAACCCGAGCGGAGTCAGCCAAGCAACGGGACAACGGACAACGAGGGAGAAACCTCGTCGCCATGTGCTTTCCCACGCAAAAGAGAAACGGTGTAACACACCTGCCCTAGGACCAAAATGCGTTTTGTTTCGATGCTGTATGTAGTGCGACGGAAACTCGGAGATTTTGGTTTTCTAAACCAAAAAATTGTGGAAAAGCTTTCCGTTAAATAGTATTCTATAGAAAAGAGTTTCACTGGCGATCGCGTGAATGAGGGATCATTGTAGCCCGGCTAGCTCAGTCGGTAGAGCATGAGACTCTTAATCTCAGGGTCGTGGGTTCGAGCCCCACGTTGGGCGGGATTGTTTTGTTGAGCTTTTTTGTTTGCTGCGACATTCATTTTTCCGCTCCCATTCGTAAAACAGTTCAATGTCAGTTTCTCGTAGGTTTCAGCAAATTATTGTTCATGTTTTTGAATTCGTATGGAGAATTTAACAAAAATGTAATACATTGATAAAAGCTAAAAAAATATATTGGCTATTCTTTATATATACAAAAAGCTATCAATCAAACCTTTTTTTTTGTTTACGCAGTATTTTAATGAATAACATACATAACATACCTGATTAATCAGGAAGGTTATTAAAAGCGGATACGAGTTTAATATGTTAAAAATAGCCACTGGATTCATCTCTATAAAATAAGCTTGCTGAATAACGCAAATCTATCTGCCAAAGTGCGCATATAAGACAGATATTTAATCATGAAATTGGCCTATTTTTTCGATAAAACTGTTACATTTGTTAGAAATTTAAATTAAAAACACCATACTATCTGCAGATTATCGTATATTAGTGCCATTCAATGTTTTGTGATACAAAATGGGTCCATATGTTGTGTATTTAGTTTACAAATGCTGAAAATCGATTTTAACATTAGTTCTGGATTGCAATATCGAAAAACATAGATTCAATACTTCAAAATAGAAAGAAAACATATAGTATCTTCAGCAAAGTTTTTCTCAAAGTTTCTTCTCAAAGCACAATATTCTAGAACACTGTCAAAAACCTGAATTTTAAAAAATTACAAAAAAAAATGTTTTTTGCTCGGGCACCTCAATTTAACACAATAATGGATTTTATGCACCCAGCCAAAAACACTTAGAAAGTTCATAAAAACCACCTATGTTTGGCGCCACAAGGATTATATGTAAAAACCATCCCAAGTAACAATTTCCATGCTTGTTGGATTTATTTAATTCTTATAATGAATTTATGACAGCAATCACCATGGCTAGTTGCTCAGTTTTATTGGCATTCTTATTACTATCAATAAACCCTTCATAAATCTGCTGAAAAAGCCTCAAACGTCAAATGCCAATTGATTTTATAAGCTGCTCTACGGTTGAGATGAAGAGCGCTATAAGTCATATTCTCAAAGCTCGATAAAAGCCAAAATTTTTGGTCGTAATGTAGTCAAATGAATAACTGCAATAAGAGTATTTGCATTGCAAAGAGTTTATAAGGGTGTGGAATAAGAGCAACATGTTTCTGATCGGAATTGATGATGGCCATATTGGAAAAGAAGAAGCATTTTCAAATCAGTCAAATTTATCGCTGAAATCCATAATTAGATAATATTTTCGTCGCGTAGAACACTTCTCCTGGTAAATGATTAGAATTGGAAATATATCAGGGTGAAAATCTACAGATTAAGTGGATATTTGCATTGTTGATATTTTGATTGATTCCAATTTATTGCGCTGAACTACATTATTTTGCCGGCGCGTAGTATAGAATCTTATTATTTACCAATATTTCACCATAAAATCGAAAGCGCAACTTGTTTTAATTATAGAATATTGCAGAACAAACCTGAATAAATGTTACTGTGTTTACATCCTCATCATAATTTTCATCATCAGCCCATTTTGTTATTATTTCTCCGTAATTTTGTTTCCCTTTTTTTCAAACCAACATTTTTGACAGCTGCCGCAGCCAAATTCTCTTTTTTGCGGGTGGTTTAAAAGGGGTTTTCAAATACGCTTATAAGAGGTTTATAGTGGTCATCTAGAGAGGGCCACTTGGCAATATCTTACTCTTATAGTGGTCATCAGATGGTTGTCGTATAATAATGAGTTTTATTATGAGTTCTTATAATTTGATCGTGAAAACCATTTCAAGAGTGGAATAAAACTTGAAATGTTACTTGGGCATAAGTGTAATTTATGATTCAGAAGGAGAAATGCATTTTTAGCTACTTACAACTATCATAACCAGACTTATGAATATCATGAGTAAGAACTATTGATGTCATAAGAGCGGTTAATAATTAATCACAGTCCTATTTATGAATTCAATAATAAAAATAAGATAAAAATTGAAAGTATTTGTAATGAAAATTTTATTTAAAAATGCATGCCATGAATGTTTAGAAATATTGATTACTATAACAAAATGTTATAGTTTCAATATTTTACCAAATCTCACCTTCAAAAAATAGTCATACGAAATTATTAACATTGGCATACCGATAAACATATTTGTTGAACAATTAGAGGATTTGAAATGACTCCATGGGCGAAAATAGAATCCTCAAGATATCCCGCATAATTAAAAACGATCTGCAGGACTGTAGATACAATTAACTCGAATCAAGTTATATTGTTACAGTTTGGATTACCGTCGACTTGCAGTCCGACTTTTAATTAATCTTGAAATAGCACGATACAACATGTTTGATCTACGATACCATATGAGATGAACATACGGCTTATTGTTTGCTTATAATGTTTTGCATTCCACGTCTGATTGGTTTTTGAGAAAAAAAATATAAAAAACTAATATAGACTAATAAGAGATATAGTAACGACATGGAATACGGTTAAGAGATATACATGTATCATCTCAACAGCTCATAGTGTTTCATCATGATATCACACATACGCATCAATCAAATCACTCCATGCTAAATATCCCGCATAATCATGAACCATTAACAGCCCGCATAATCGTGAACCATTAACAGACCATTCCTCAAACTATTAATAACGTTAAACAACATTATTCTTACTATTTGGGTTACGTCAGATAGAAACGTTAAACTAACCTTACCATGACAATGTGACAATCACCCCATGCTAAATATATGATAAGTGTTCTATATTTTATGAAACCGTGGATTGTAATCAGACCATATCACAAGATGTTCGCCGAAAAAAATGTACTGGAAAATGTCCATTTCTATATGTTAATTATACTTAACCGCCTATTACCCGAATAGTTGAAAAGCCAAAAACAATATATCATACTGTTAACATTGTCTATGGTAAGGTTAGTTTAACGTTTCTATCTGACGTAACCCAAATAGTAAGAATAATGTTGTTTAACGTTATTAACAGTTTGAGGAATGGTCTGTTAATGGTTCATGATTATGCGGGATATTATCATAATAAATTAATGCTTTTATTTCAATTTTTCACCTATGAATCATCAGCCTGAGAAAAATAAATCCAAATAATTAAAAACGAAAAAAAAAATCAATTTTGTGATATGTGTTTAGAGTAATACAATGATAAACACAACCAAAAAGTATAATAAAAGCATTCAAAACGTCTTAATCGACCAAAGTTGAAACTATATAGAAATCAGCAAAAAATGCTATTCACTCATCCGGCATGGTAAACTGAACATTTTTCCTCAATATCTATTCTAATGCCAATCATAAGTCACAGTTATGGAGTTCAAAAGCTATTTTTATGGACAGCATAAGTTTTCAATGAAACCGAAAAACTATTCATTCATAAGTTGTAACTTATGAAAATTCTAAGTGTTTTTGCCTGCGTGTGCTCCAGATGTTGACGGGCAACTTTATGAACACGTTCTATGAACAAATCATGAATCTAAATCAGTATCAAACGTCTCAAAGAGGTTTTGACCGTCTTATTTCAGAGTTGTTCCATTGTGCATCGTCCCTAACCCCTAATCCCAAGGCGTTAAGCGACTCGTGCCGAGGGGATGCATGGCCAGGGGGGTGAAATAATGAGCTAGGCCTTTAACGGAGCCTGTGGGGTACCTGGGCACCATCCACAGTAATGGTCCCTTACCGCGTCATGCTGGGCTCTGGCGTGGTGGACCTCTTTTCTCGAGCAACTCGTGGGACCAAAATGGAAAACCAAGTCAATTCTTCAATTAGTGGTAGTAGTGTAGGCGACAACCCCTTCGCAAGAGGTGGGTTGTTCAGGTCTCCGCCTAGGAGGTGAGAGACAATAGTCGGCAGCTCGGTGCGCAGCGCTAGCGTGGGTCACTTAATTATCTCCCAGGCTTCGCCGGTAGAGGTTATAGACGGCCCATGGCTTGTGAAGGCGATGAACCGCAAACGCGATGGGCTTTCAGCCTTCGAGGTGGCGACGGAACAGCTGGACGCCATCATCGACTTTGCGTCATCGAAGCATAATATCAGCAAGGAACTGAAGCTTGCTGAAACTTCGAAAGTCGATGTTGGACGCCAAGCTGGAGAGGGCGGTTGGGACGGCCAAGTGCAAACTCGTGAAATCAGTGAAGTCAAATCTACCCAGACTGAGGCCCAAGGATTCGCGGACTCGGGCAAGGTCGAATCGACCGAGGGCGTGCCAGCGAAGACGATGGTGCCAAAGTCTACCCAGACTGAGGCTCAAGTATTTGCGGGCACGTCGGGGGTGACTGCTCCAACGGAGCAGACACAAAAACGGGGGAGACAGTCTCCAGCGGATGAGCTCCCTGGGGGCCGCTCCAAAACGCGGAGGGTTACTACCCCGAACAAGGGTAGTGGGGCTTGGGAAGCTGAACCCCGGCCAGGTACCTCCAAAACCGGGGGAGGAAGGACCTGGGAAGGTCCGTCCACCCAGGAAAGACGGTGGTAATGGGTTACGGCAGGCTGAGAGCTCTCAGCCGCACCAGACCAGGGAAATATAGGGGGATGACGCCTCCTGGACCCTGGTCAAGAACAAGAGGAAACCGAAGACGTCAAGGGCCGAAAAGAAGGCCCAGGCGAATGAGGGTAGCAAGAAGTCTAGGGTAGGCGCCAATCACTCCAGGGCGGTCATCACGGCGGACGAGGCTAAGTACTCGGACGTCTTGAAGGCGATGAGGAGTGACGTCAAGCTCGGTGAACTCGGCGCCGACGTACGTCGAATAAGACGTACCCGGATGGGCGAGATGATCCTCGAGCTGAAGCGGGGCGTCTCGCAAAAGGGCGCCGCCTACAAGAAGTTGGCGGAGGAAGTCCTAGGCGAGACTGTCAAGGTGAGGGCACACCGACGGGTCTGATATGGCTGCGATATGGACAACGGGGAAATACCCAGTGCAAGAGTTGGGGTCTTCGACACATGAGGGCTTCGTCATTGCCAAAATCAACGGGGTCTTCTTCTGCGGCTGCTATGCACCTCCTCGATGGTCGATCGAGGATACTACAGGTCGTATGCTGGATTGCTTGACGGCTAACTTGATGGGGCGTAGGCCGGTGGTGATAGCGGGGGACTTCAACGCTTGGGCCGTGGAATGGGGAAGCCGTTCCACGAATCAACGGGGGCAGATCCTGCCCCTAGTAGCACAGTTCAGATCTATTTTGTTGCAGCAACTCCAATGTGATTAGATTTAGTTGCATATGAGTCGCAGTGACTGGTAAATGACAAGTATGCTACTTGGGGCTAGAATCACTGGCCACGTTGGATGTGGACTTGGCCAATGTCGGTACCAAAAGTACCTACAGCTGGAATGGGGCTGAGTCTATTATCGACGATACGTTCTGGAGCCCTGGCTAATCGAGTAGTTCGAACTGGAGGGTAGATGATGGCTACACCATCTGGCGATTCGCTATAGTATCGACTATACGACCAGCATTTAGCGGACGGAAGAAGGGGCGAGGCCTAGCCCTCGTATGTAGAAGACATCATACTTCGACGACGAGGTGTTTAAGGAAGCGCTCCGCCGCGAGCACAATACTCTCGGTCTGAGCGGCGAGCAGCTGGTAACAGTACTCTCGCGTGCATGAGATGCCACCATGCCTAGGAAAGTCCACCCTAGGGATGGGAGGCCACCGGCTTACTGGTGGACTCAAGCAATTGCGAACCTGCGCCGCGCCTGTCTACGGGCAAGGAGGTGGCTGCAGCGAGCACGCACAGAAGAGGAGCGTGTTGAACGACGGGTGACGTTCGTGGCTCCTAGAGCCACTCTGAAGACTGTGATTAGATCAAGCAAAAAAGCCTGCTTCGAGGGCCTGTGTCAAAGTGCCAACGCGAATCCATGGGGTGGCGCCTATAGGGTCGTAATGGCCAGGACACGTGGGGCGATGGCCCCTACAGAGCGGTCTCCTGAGATGCTGGAGTGGATCATCGCGGGGCTCTTCCCACGTCATGACCCAAGTCCCTGGCCTCACTTTGTGGAGCTGCCAGGGGCCAGGGTGGCCGACGAGGGAAGAGTAACTGTGGCGGAACTTGCGGGGATTGCACAGTCCCTTAATGTAGGTAAGGCGCCAGGACCGGATGGTATTCCGAACCTGGCCATCAAAGCGGCCATTGCTGAGGCTCCCGAGATGTCCAGATCTATCATGCAGAGATGCCTGGACGAGAGAGTTTTCCCTGAAGCATGGAAAAGGCAGAGCTTGGTCCTATTGCCAAAGCCGGGAAATCCGTCGGCATATAGACCAGTATTCCTGCTTGATACGGCGGGGAAGGTACTCGAGAAGATCATCCTCAACAGGTTGTTGATACACACGGAGGGTGCGGATGGTCTATCGAGTACCCAGTTTGGCTTCCGAAAGGGTAAGTCGACCGTAGACGCTATCTTGTCGGTTCCACGGAGATAGCTATCCAGCGTAAGAGGAGGGGAGTTCGCTATTGTGCAGTAGTGACTCTCGACGTGAGGAATGCTTTCAATAGTGCCAGTTGGGCAGCTATTGCAGATGCGCTTCTACGTCTTGGAATTCCCGAGTACCTGTACAAAATTCTCGGAAGCTACTTCCAGGATCGAGTACTGGTATACGACACGGAGGCGGGGCGGAAGTGCGTTGACATAACTTCAGGGGTTCCGCAAGGTTCCATACTGGGTCCGGTGTTATGGAACGTCATGTACGACGGTGTCTTGAAGTTGAAGTTCCCGGTGGGCATGGCAATCGTCGGCCTCGCTGACGATATTACGCTGGAGGTCTACGGCGAATCGATCGAAGAGGTGGAGTTGACTGCAGCCCACTCGATCGCAATTGTGGAGAAGTGGATGAGTTCCAGGAAGTTAGAACTGGCTCACCACAAGACTGATGTGGTTGTTGTTAACAACCGAAAGTCGGAGCAACAAGCGGTGATAAGGGCAGGCAACCGCGCGGTCACTTCTGAACGCTCCATCAAACTCTTGGGGGTAATGATCGACGATAAGCTCACCTTTGGTAGCCACGTCAATTACGCCTGCAAGCGTGCCTCCACAGCTATAGTGGCATTGTCCCGGATGATGTCCAATAGCTCTGCGGTTTATGCCATCAAGCGCAAGCTTCTGGCTAGTGTAGCTCTGTCCATACTGAGGTATGGGGGGACACGACCCTGCATATTAACTGCTACAGAACGAAGTTAGAAAGTACGTATAGGCTCATGTGCCTAAGAGTTGCGAGCGCGTACCGTACCGTGTCGCACGATGCACTCTGCGTCATCACCGGTATGATGCCTATTGACATCGTTATCGGTGAAGACATAGAGTGCTTCGAAATGCGCGGCACGAGAGGCATCCGTAGGACTGTCAGGTTGGCCTCAATGGTCAAATGGCAGCGTGGGTGGGACAGTTCCACTAAGGGTAGATGGACACATAGGTTGATACCGGAGATAGGTACGTGGGTCAAGAGGCGCCATAGGGAAATCACTTTCCACCTGACCCAGGTTCTTACAGGCCATGGTTGCTTCAGACAGTATCTACACCGGTTCGGACACTCGGCCTCGCCCGAGTGTCGAGGCCGAGTGTCCGGTGTGCGCAGGTTTTGAGAAAACGGTGAACACGTGTTGTTCGTGTGCCTACGTTTTCGCACAATGCGTGACCACATCCTTGCCACATGTGGTCTGGACACTACCCCGGACAACCTAGTCCGGAGGATGTGTAAAGATGAAGTTGGCTGGAACGCCGTTGTATCGACTGTCGTCCAAATCGTCTTGTTGGTTTTTTGTTACCAGCAAAATATTTAAAATAAAACTCAGATTAATCCACCTAGCAATGATGATGCCTTTCTCGTGCATTATAAAATATACATAGTGAAAAAATCACATTAGAAAGGTCAAAAAAGCTCTTTAGCGGTGTAGATCACATTTTTTCGATCATTTTGCATATTTTTGCATTGATTTAAATGCCAAGTCGTTCCTTGTCAGGACCACCACATGGGTCATTCCACACCAAGTGACCGAGCACGTCCCTAGCAGCACAGAAGTTCCACATAGGTTACTGTAACTCATATGTGACCGAATGCAGTCACAATAAAGTTGCTGCAACCATTTTTGTCTGACTTCACGCTCAGGGTGCAAACGGTCAACTTAAAAATAGCAAAAAAATACGTGGCATATATTAATGTTGGTCCATTATTTTGAAAAATCATATGACCGTGGTGATTGAACCGCCCCTTTGGGCCAGGAACCCCTCCCCGTTTTTTAAGATTTTCAAAAACATTAAATCTTCAAATATCAATATCTCACCCCCGATAAAGTTACAACAAACTTTAATACCAGTATGCTGCTTGAAATTTGATGAGTATTTTGAAGAAAAAAACATGTTTCAGGTGCTAGGCAACTATATTATTTTTCACAAAAAATAATAAAAAAGCATTTTTCTCAAAGTATGTATATTTTTTTCTTTCTTTGATTTCTCCGCGGATTTGAGCTTATCAGACTTTTTCCAGTCGGAAACACTTATCGATACCAAGTAAAATGCGCCGTTGCTGAGATGTGGCACCGATAGTAAATCTTGTTTGCCGTTTACCGCAGGGAAACCAGCGGTTTTGGTAACAAACGAAAGTCACCGTAGTTTCTAACACGAGCCGCACTCCAACAACGATTCCACTATGGCACCAACAAACGTCCATGGAAACGATAGTTACAAGCAAGTGTAATTACCTTGGTTTAAATGCTGATGAATTGTAAAGAACTGATGAATTATGTGCAAGAATATATTGGATGTAAAATTAAACGCTATGGAACACACGTATATGGGTTCTAATATTTCCATAGCGTGTAATTTCCAAAAATTTTAACTGTGATGCTGGAAAAATGGTTTGTTCTACTGGAAATTTGTAGACTTCAATAAACAATCGGCACCGAACATCTAAACAGTTCGCTTCTCGAGAATGGTATTTAATTAAGCTTCGCTCCGGTGTATCGGAATTGAAATGTGTTTGTGATGGGCATACAACCTAATATGGAAAGTTGTACGTAACAGCTCAATCCGTTAAATTTACATGCAGCCATTCGTCGCGAAACTTTAAAACTTACAATGTCACCTTGCAATGCGAAACATGAATTTTACCCAGCAACGTACACCAGCAGGTTAATTAAAAATGTATTGACCAGATAAAGAAAGATAATATTACATAAGGGACAACTAGGAACTTGGAGCAGGTTAGTGTTACAGATATGCCCTTTAGATTCTGAGGTAATATAATGGAGGTAAACCATCAAGAAATGACAAAATTCAATTAGGGTGAGTGATCAATAGAAGGAAAAGTGTAACCAAATTCACTTTTTTACCAGATTATCCGGAATATCCGAGAAAAGTTATTCCAATCCGCCCGCCGGTATGTTAGTCTGGATAATTTCGTCGGATTCGCTTATTACGATAGTCTTGTTGGATATTTCGGTATGTCAACTAGAAACTATAGTACAGTATCTGAAAGGAAGAGATGTCAGTGTACCCAAGCGAGCGATTTTTTCCACTAGTCGTACAGTGAGATTACCATCTTCCTATTGCGAATATTTTTTTATGAGAAGAACGAGCTATTCTCCCCATCTATAGTGTCAGTCTGGAAAAAAAGTTTGCTTGTTTTAATAAAAATGTAGCAGATTATTGCTTCATGCAATGGATTCCGCGTGAATCTACATGCTCTACTATTATGACGTTTCTTACAAGATATTGGTAGAATGCAAACAATAAGGTCAAATTTGTTGTCAGATCGACCCAGTTTCATTCTGCTACTTATTAGTTCCTATTTAATACAACAGATGGAAATTTTCTCAATTATCATCATTTACACATGTTAAATTATTGGATTAATTAATGCAGAAAAGATGCAACCGGTTCTATTTTCGATTAAACCACAATTTTCGTTATTCAATAGCGTCAAAACCTGATCAAATCAACAAGGTCAAGGTCGCAACGATATCGCCAATCCACTTGTTCGCCAAAGTCCTATTTATGCCCAAGACGTGCTGCCACACGTGACCCATATTGGCGCGCCAACCGCAACCGTGCGCCATCGATTGGGTCGCACACTTCTTACTATTCCATCAGTGCAGTCAACATCCGCCGATGATCCACCGGCCGGCGGCTCCACACGTGACCAAAACGCGAACGCCGACCGCGCATCCAACAAGTGTTGATCGTCGCTGAGCATCAGTTTACCAAAACAACCACCCACTGATTGCATATTCGATGGCACACGATTGCATCCCATCAGCTAGGCGGATTCGCGCGCAGGATTGAAAGAGTAGGGGATATCTGCCGTTTCAGTCACGAGTCGGCCACGCTTCCGTGCTTCAATGGTACACGTGCGTGCGTGTGGCTCTCTATGCTCTCTTTACGGTGCTCGGCCTTGTGGTTCATCACGCTTGCATTAGAGTGGGGGTAGCATAATGAACTCAGCATTAGAGCATAGTGGGCTACAGGCTTTCCCCCACCACACTGACTGGCAATGAATTCATTCGCAGCAACGAACGTCGCACGAAGGAAAACTATGCTTTGAGCATTTTCGCTCTCTCCCTCTCTGGTCGGTGTTATCCTGCAGCGAACGCCCGCTGGGCGCGCCCTCCTTCCACTCACTCACCCGTCGAGAGCCACTGAATGGGCTGTTGTTGGGATGAGGTTCATCCTCTCACCAGGCTCACACTACAATGCGGAAATACAAAACGAGCATAGAGCATAGAAGAGTGATAAAAATCATAAACATTAACCGGCGGGAGTGGGGATGGCACATGCATTGCATGCGTTCGGCATACGTCATTAAATCAGTCGGACGTCGTTTGTACACATGACAAGTCACGTGTAGGCCTTACGGTCGCCGCGCAAAAACCGGAAAGCACACAAAACAACAAACCGAACAGCAAGAAAGAGTTGGCGCGTGTACTAACTTAAGCAAAAATTAGGAGGTCAGTGTTAGGAATATTTTTGCGAATTAGAATCGACAAACACCTGATTTCGGTGGAAACAAAACTTGCGTGCGTTTGGGAAAAAATAACAGAAAGAGGTGACTTAGAAATCTGAATTGGTTTTAACAAAGTTGAAAATTTAACAAGTGAAAGTGATTGTAACCTCGTTCGCGTTCGCTGAGAAAGTGCTCAAATATGGATCATCATCTGCATCATCACCATCACCATAGCCACAACACCCCGCTGCACTGGGGTTACTCGACCGGAGGTGGAGTTGCCGGCATTGTGCCGGTTGCCAGTTCCACCCCCAACTCAAACTCCAACAGTCAGCAGCAACAACAGCAGCAGCATCAACAGCAGCAACAACAACAACAGCAGTCTCACAACAATAACAACACGTGGACCCCACCATCGTCCAAGGGTATCAAGCGGACATTGTCCGAGTCGCTGTCCGACGACGATCTTTACGATACGGAAGAGTCCTCCAAAGAACAGTGAGTTTTTACAATTTTCGTTTTTTTTTTAATTATAGAATTGTGATATGTTGGGAGAAATGTGATGTGTGTAAAATTCGTTATCCGATGTTGTGATACAGCACCATGCTGAAGGTTTATTGCCGCCGCAAGCATAATTCACAACAAATTTTTCTTCCTTTATTCATGCAATTTTTTAAAATGTTGACTTCTTCACTCTACACAACAACTAGTAATTATATATCAATATAGAGCAATTATGCTAACGTCGGCAGTTCAGTGAAGTATTTGGATCAGTTTATGTTTTCGGTCAGCAATGCAAAATATCTTCCATTTTCATTTTCTGCTTAATCTTGTGTTGCAAGTCACGTATCAATCAATTTTATAATCGGAAAGTATGATTTGGAATTCATTCTATTCGGCATAAGTACTATCTAACCTTAGTAAGAAACCCTCTCATACGGATTCCAGGTTTAAAAAAATCCTTTTATGTTTTTTTTAAGTTATTGAAAAGAAAACGTGACTTCATTTAAATAATTTTAAAATGGTTAGAGTATTGTATTGTACAGTATTGTGCAGATTAAAATTATTTCTACAAAAACAGTATTTTTTTATTTGCTCACAAAAGTCTTAATTTATGATCTCTAAATCTTCAAAAGCGCATCCACTTTAAAATCGACCTTCATTTTTGAGTTTATCTTCTACAGATTTGTTAGAAATTAGTTTTACTCTACAGGAGATTCGGTCCCTTTTCCAAGCCAAAACTGTGAAATACGTTCCAAAGTAATGACTGGATCTCAATTTTAATCAACATTTTTTCTCGGCTCCGGATAATGCAATCCGACGTGTGCTATATTTATCTTCGGCTGATATAAAAAATAGTTTTCCAGGTTGATAATTCATAAAGCCGATTTTCCAAGATTTTTTTTTGCGTCTATAGACTGGACATTAAACATTTCATGCATTTGGATGTCTATGAGATCTTTAAGAAGGTACTTTTGAAGTCTGTTAGTTCCAATTAAATGAATTCGATTATATCAATCCAAATTTATGACTCTTCGCCCCTATGTTGATTCCAAGTATCAGTTCAACATCGTTGAATAAATTAGCCTTTACACCTTGTTTAATGAGGTACACCATCCCGCACCCCTTCATCCTCTAGCTACACAGTCCTTAACCTTCGACAGTTATCAAACCGAGCGTGGGAACCAAAAACGGGAAAACTTCTACAGAACTTACTCAACCGCACAGTCAATTTGAGGAACGCCTCAAAGGAGGGTGTTTAACGAAATGGAAAAAGTCATATATTATGTTACACACATCACATCGGCGCATTAATGCCCACATGCACTCATGTTCTCGTCCCCCCAGAAAACACACATCGCTCATTCCCTAACTCTGTGTTTCCTTCTTCGTTCCCACGCGTTCAGCACCTCACCTGGCGGATCGGACAGCTGTCAACTGTTGAGTCGGAAGCGACGTCGCGGAGTCATCGAGAAGAAACGCCGCGATCGGATCAACTCGTCCCTCTCGGAACTGAAGCGGTTGGTCCCCAGTGCCTACGAGAAGCAGGGCTCCGCCAAGCTTGAGAAAGCCGAAATCCTCCAACTGACCGTGGACCATCTGAAGCAACTGCACGCACGAGGTAGGTTTCCTTGCTTCCTTCCTTTATTCTTTTCATTCCAGCGAGGAGGATTTAGATATGATTTTTAGTTTGTGCTTAATTACCAGAAAGTGTCAATCTTTTCTCACGAGATGAAACATCTTCTGCTCGGCAACCATCTGTTGCCGCTTGACCGGAACACGTCCTGTCTTTCCACGTTGGTCCTTATGTTGTCGTGTCGTCATCATCGTGTAAGTCAAGAACTTTTACTGCAAGCATGTTTCTCTCTACATAGAGAAACCTAATTAACGAAGTCAACACACCGAGTAAGAACCAGCAGGACGAACCATACGGTCGCCCGACCCTGATGAGGGAAGAGGGTCACAGTTTTCTCTAGCACTTCTTCGCATTCACAATTTAGCTACAGGGAAGAATGGTCGGAATCGTAGCATTGAAGAATTAGAATAATATTGAATTTTGAACAAATCTCGAAGTCGCGTACAATGTGGTACAATGTTTACCGAAAAATGACCAATCGACTAAACATCTGCGAAATTTGAATTTCAACTCAATGTGTTCAATGAGAAACTGACTCTATAGGTAATTGAGAAACTGAAAATGCATTTCATAAAACTGAAAGGTGCATATTTTACCACCATCACCCTTCCGAACGATACACATAGCTGATGGCGGTGGCGATGTTTATCAGGTCACTCTCGCCGTATACCTTTTTTATGATGGGAAAAAGGAACTTAATACATCCGGCATCCTTGTTCCCACGGTACTGGTGCTGGTGGCTGCAGTTATTTCTGGATCGGGTGCTGCTCTGAGTGGGACGACGCACGATGCGGGAGGGAAAGCGAGAACAGCGGAAAGGACCCTCGTCAAAACGGTTCATGGCGACGGATCGAGGAATAAAAGTTTGTTTTGCTTACTAGTTGGTACTAACTTACTTATTTGCTGGTGCTCGGTTCCACGTCGTGCATTCTCAAGTTGTTTCTTATTGTTATTTTTCTGCGTCTTAAGGGTTTTGCATAGAACCTTGGTGGAGACGAGATGCAGACAAAGGGAAGGGGGAAAAGTTCGTCATGGCTATCGGGTAGCTTTTATTGAATACAATAAAGGGTTTGATTGGGGTGCGGAAATTTGATCAAATAACAGGAAATAATCAACTTGATTATGCATCTCCGAAATGAAGTTGATGTACTTTGGTATCAAACGAAAATAATTGAATCAAGTTTTATTGAGTCTTGCAAACATTTTTACGAGTCATATTTTCCTTTTTTTAATGTTTGGCTATTTACAACAGGTTTATGAAAAAAATTAAATTTCATATCCATCCGGACTCTGGATAAAATCTGACAAAGCCTCAAAACTCCCGGTTTGTCTTTACTGCTGCGTTAAGCTTAAACTCGATTGGCATGTAATTTCTTCTGATTATATTTTTATAAACAAGATTTAAAAAATGTTGAAAGGACAAAAATGAAAACGAACCGCATTATCTGCATTAACAATAATGTCTTCTGGATAATACATACTGGATAAGTATGAACACAATTTCTTGAATCCAAACTCCAATGAAATCTTTCTTGCCAAAATTTGTCAGCGTTCAATGGTAATAAACCTACTTTACGTTACGAAAATTGGCAACATTTATAAAAAAAATATGAATGAAAAGTGCGGCATGTGAATGGGTTCCCAACGTAATTCCCACCACACCCATCACGCAGACTTTCAGAGCCTATCGTTCGTTCAGCATTCAAAACAATAATCAACGTCTCGGGGAGGCATAATTGAATCCTCGGACTGGGCAATACGTGGGAAGATCACGGCTAATATCCAAACAGGCACTTCGTGAGAAGCAGCCAAATCACGCCAGAAAGAGAAAAAAAAACATTCAAAAGCCGTCAAAAATCCAATAAGCTAACCAGAAAAAGGGTTCCCATAATCAACTGCGATCTCGACTTAATCGATCCGCCGATGCCGGCCGTTGGAAGTAAAAGGAAAAACAAAATGTAAAACAGAGGCCCAGACGGAGGCTACATTCCATTATCGGTATTTATCCTTTCTTCGTTCCAGGAACTCGGAAACATCGGATTTTTTTGCACTTCGCACACTACAACAACAAACGGGCCAGACTCTAATGGCCCCCCGATTCCGATTCCTCTCCCACGGTCTTTTCTGGTCTGTTCTGATGTGTGTGAGAATCCTTGATTTACCGAATCGCGAATTACCGCGTGATTACACTCCCTTAGCGCCCTTTAATGCTTTTTTTGCGTTCCTCTCTCACATCGGTTCCCACCATTCCCTTTCGTTCCATCCAGAACGAGGCTAATGGGGTGGTGGGAAATTCGACTTTTCGAAATATGTTTTTTTAATGGAACCACCCCCTGGCAAATAATGAATCAAATGCGGTGGTGGCAATGCGATAAGTCGTTTTTTGTTAATGCGCACAACACTGTTTGGGAATCGTCGTGATCATCAAAACATTAAATCGCACTCCCCCTCCCGCTGACCCCGTGGTTATCGAGAACCGTGGCAACTGAATTACGTACGAGTTCACATATTTTTGTTAGACTATCGAGCCAACTTACTGATGCAAGCAGCGCAACGGATCGAGTCGAGTCCAAAGGGAAGCGATGACGAGGAACTATACTTCTGTGGGAAATGGGATGGTTCTAGCCGAAAAAGTAGGGGTTCAGTTCGGTCGGTGGTTATTAGCCGATGTGACGCCGAGAGAAGAGTGGATTCGGTGTATGGGAAAAGGAAAACGGCGGTGATCACACACGATGATGATGACGACGATGAATGAACTGCACTGAGGATAAGAAATTAATTTTTCTGTGACAAAAATCGAAAATCAGTAAACATAATTCCAATAATTTGCGCGTTTTAAACCCGCTTTGTATGCACTACACACAAAATGAGACATTTGGTCACAAAAAATCAATAATTAACCCACAGTGCAAAGCTAGATTGGTGTGTGAAGCATAATGTTGGAATCGTTGTAGAAAG
The DNA here is from genome assembly GCF_024139115.2 of Armigeres subalbatus. Taxonomy (NCBI): domain Eukaryota; kingdom Metazoa; phylum Arthropoda; class Insecta; order Diptera; family Culicidae; genus Armigeres; species Armigeres subalbatus. The sequence continues at coordinate 48,795,590 of NC_085140.1, read as the reverse complement.
GGGGAATATGTTTGAGATATTCCTGTTGCTGCTGATTTTGCTTCCAGAGGTTCAATTCCTCTGCATATTTAAATAAATTCACAGAAAGCAATCAAATTGTTGGGCCAGTTTCCTTCATAAGAATAGAATTATTAACTTATTCTGCTTGGGCAATCAATGTTCAGAGCGAATGTAAAGTCGATCACATAGCTACGAGAACTGATTTGAATTATTAATCGTTTCCTTAATTTTGCGACCCCCTGTATGTGCATTGCGCATAATTTGGTTGCCAGCTCCCGGTTCCCTTTTCGTTTGAACCCATCCGTGGGAACGAATGTTGAAAAGTTAAAATTGACACGCAATGCGGTAGGGAGTGATGGTGACGACGACGACAACCAAAATTGATATTTATGGGCAGAATGGGACCTGTTAAATAGGATTATTATGTTATTATTTCTATTGAAGTGTGCACTTCTCTCTTTCTCGTACACTTTCCAGACTATCGCGATACAGAACAAAGGTCATTAAAATTAGTTTCCCTTTCTTCTCCCCTGTAGGACTGGACGATGCCAGCTACGACCCGCAGCGATTCGCCATGGACTACCACATCATCGGTTTCCGGGAGTGCGTCGCCGAAGTCGCCCGCTATCTGGTCTCCATCGAAGGCATGGACGTGCAGGATCCCCTCCGGTTGCGTCTCATGTCCCACCTGCAGTGCTTCCTCACGCAACGTGAACTGTCCTCCAAAGCAAATGCCAGTCCCGCGTGGTCGCACAGCAGCTCGTACCAATCCGCGTACGCACCGCACTCCTCATCCTACTACCATCAGAACTACGCGCCCCAGAGTGCATCGTCGTCGTCGCCCTACATTCCTCAGGTGGCTACCATCCCGACACACGACCAAACCGCTCATCAGGTACCACCGCACGCGCTCCATTCGTCAACATACGCAACAAGTGCCACCGCCACTGCACACGACCTGTACACGAGCCAGCACGATGCCACTTCCGGCAATGCACAGTCACAGCAGCAGCAGACACAATCAGCTGACCCAAGCAACCCCACCTACATCGACATCTCCAACCTGCGAGGCGGCGGGGGCGGCTATGGCAACTCAGCCGGTTACTCCGTTAGCACATCCTCCCACGGGTATAGCGCCACCTCCAGCAGCTACAACAACAACTCGTCGAAACCCTATCGACCTTGGGGTGCCGAAATGGCTTGCTAAAAGTCAGGACCAACACCAAAAAAAATTTCCCATACCGGGAATCGAACCCGGGCCTTCTGGGTGAAAGCCAGATATCCTAGCCACTAGACCATATGGGATATGTCTGCTGGTTATTGTGGATTATTTTGCATCCCCACGTCTCCAATTGTACCAAAGTGATAGATTTCATTCGATTTCCTATTGAAACAACAACACCAACAAAGACAATTTACAACAGTGATAAGATACCAGACTAAAGCAAAAACGAGAATCGCCAAAGATGTCATATCAGTTTTGATATCATTCTATATACACATTAAAGGGGAGAACGCATTTTTTTATACCCCGCATTTCGTTCAGGATGTGAGCTTTAAAATATCGTCATACTGTACATACCGACGTAGAATAGATTTCCCCTTCGGGCGGCAGCCGCCACCGGAGATTATTTATTTTTAGACAACTAGGGCACAGATTTTTACCTCTACTCTATTGTAGATGCCAAAATCTTAAACCAAGACATATTGTCTTCGTGAGAGAAGTGTATAGCTTTAAGGCCGGAACTAATCGAGTCAATTAGAAATGTAAGAGTGCTGAATAAGGGATGCTTTTAAGCTTTATTGCCTGTAGATTTATTACAATAGCTATATATAACGAACATGGAAAAGTTTAACGACCAACGAAATAAGAGTTGTGATTTTTTTTCCGAGAAGCTTTTGCGAAGAGTTTTTCTATATCGTAGTATTGTACATGCTTATAGGATTTTATATGAGAATTTTACTGAAAGTGAATTACCAAAAGAATAAATTATAACGAAATTTTCTTAAAATGAATGTTTTAATGTTTTGAGGTAGGAATGATATCACAACTAAAACTAACAGTCTGGTACTATCGGAGACAGAATTCAGGTAATGGTGGGGCAGCAGTCATTTTGGCGTAATCAACTCACTGATAATTTGGCCTCAGCAGTAAAAACTACATTAGAGGTCCGAAAATCGGCGGGACGGTGTTTGTCAGAATTTTGGTCGGTGACGGGCGGCGGCGTTTTCGGTGTCATGCCAAAAGCCATTTTAGCCGGCGGGGCGGCGGCGTGAATCGGCATAAAGAATTTTTTACGTTCGTTTCTTAAAGATTTTTTTCTGCACTTTTTCGGGATGTTTCAAAATTCCATCGGAAGAAACTTTTGAATTTCGTCGGACAAATCTGATGAACTTCTCCCGAAAATTCTCTGAGCTTCTACAAAATATTCATTTGAAATTCACTGATAATTTGGCGTCAGCTCAGCAGTAAAAACTACTTTAAAGGTCCGTAAATCGGCGGCGACGGTGTTTGTCAGAATTTTGGTCATTTGAAATTTCAAGTAATTTCAAGTAATGGTGGGGCACCAGTCCTTTTGGCGTAATCAATTCACTGATAATTTGGCGTCAGCTCAGCAGTAAAAACTACTTTAATGGTCCGTAAATCGGCGGCGACGGTGTTTGTCAGAATTTTGGTCGGTGGCGGCATTGTTTTCGGTGTCATGCCAAAAGCCATTTTAGTCGGCGGGGCGGCGGCGTGAATCGACCTGGAGATTTTTTTTACGTTCGTTTCTTAAAGATTTTTGTTCTGCATTTTTCAGGATGTTTCAAAATTTCGACGGAAGAAACTGTTGAGCTTCGTCCAAAAAATCTGATGAGCTTCTCCCGAATTCTCTGAGCTTCTCCAAAATATGAATTTGAAAAATATTTTCGTAAGGAAACTACTTTGAGAACATGGTTTCCAAGATGGCCGATTTGTGGCTTTGTTGTATAATCAACTTAAAGAAAGTGCGCAGCAAAAAGTCACCGAAAATTGCTTAGCACACTTTTATCAGTGCACACATAGCTGATACGAACACCACAATATGAAGTTTATTTATTTACTAGTCTTCGATTTAAAAGTCGTACAGACAGATATCATTACTAACTAATCTTATTTCTAAACATACATTTTGACAAATTAAAATCGAAATTAAAATAGACTTCGTTAAAACGTCAACAACAGACATCTAACGGATTATTCTGCCCAAATAGAGTGCGATGCATAGATAAGCGAAGAAAATCGGTTTGGCGAGTCGTTCTGGCAGGGGACGTTCAAATTAATGCTGTTCAAAAGCATCGGGCAATCTACGTTGTTACACAGTATGTCGAAAAAAAACAGGTGTTGTAGCAATGTTCTCCTGCTAGTCAAAGTCGGCTAAATAATAAGAATGCAACGATTTTCATAGGGTGGCAGTCGAACAGGGTCATTCCACGGCAGCAAGCGCAGGGCAAATCGAATAAAGTTGCGTTGTATTCGTTCGATGCGCTCGATTTGCACCGCATGATAAGACGCCCATACGAGCACACCATATTCTAGAACGCTACGTACCAGAGCACAGTAGAGCGTCTTTATGTAACGTACACACCAGTCAAGCAGTTTGACGAACATTGACTCCGCCCCAAGAAAACGCTTCGGTTGCTGCTTTGTTTGAACGTGTGTGAAGTTGTTCCAACAACCATTTGACAGTTGGCGGCTCGGTTGGAAAAAATTAAAACGGTTTGATTTTGGTGTGAGTTGTCGGGGGTGGAGTCAAGATTTGCCGAACATGTTTGAGCATTTGTAGTGAAGTTGCACAAGTTGGCGCTTCGGTCGTTCGTGTGTGAAATTGTTGGTCGAATAAATTGATTGTTCGTGCCACTGTTGGTAAAACTTGATGGATGTTTGAATAAACGAGAGGTGCAGTCAATGTTGGTCAAACTGCTTGACCGTGTGTACGTTCCATTATGGAGCTCGAGCACCAACCATCAACAAATATATGGGGGTTTGTGCAACTTCACTACAAATGCTCAAACATGTTCGGCGAATCTTGACTCCACCCCCGACAACTCAAACCAAAATCAAACCGTTTTAATTTTGTCCAACCGAGCCGCCAACTGTCAAATGGTTGTTCGAACAACTTCACACACGTTCAAACGAAGCAGCAACCGAAGTTGTTTTTGGGGCGGAGTCATTCGTCAAACTGCTTGACTGGTGTACGTTGCATTATGGAACGTACACACGGTCAAGCAGTTTGACCAACATTGACTCCACCTCTCGTTTATTCAAACATCCATCAAGTTTTACCAACACCGTCACGAACAATCAATTTATTCGACCAACAATATCACACACGAACGACCGAAGCGCCAACTTGAGCACCAACCATCAAAAAATATATGGGGGTTTGTGCAACTTCACTACAAATGCTCAAACACGTTCGGCGCACCTTGACTCCGCCCGTTTTAAACCGTTTTATTTTTTCCAACCGAGCCGCCAACTGTCCAATGGTTGTTCAAACAACTTCACTCACGTTCAAACAAAGCAGCAACCGAAGCGTTTTCTTGGGGGCGGAGTCAATGTTCGTCAAACTGCTTGACTGGTGTGTACGTTGCATTAGACAGTAAGCATCTTCAAACTGCTGGGTATTCCGTTTGATAAAACCAAGCACCGCGTACGCCTTGGCGGTCGTTGAAGCTATCTGCTGGGTAAAGTTTAGCTTATCATCCAGCAGAACGCCGAGATCCTTGATGGTGTTTACGCGGTCGATGCTTTCTGTTGATATCCTATAGTCAAAGATGGTTGTACTCCTTGTTCGATTGAAAGTGATGACATTACATTTGCGGATATTAACTTCCATTCCATTTAGCGTGCACCAGTTGAGCAGAGCATCGATATCGGCTTGGATGGCACAGCATTCAACCAATGATTAAATGATCCGATAAAATTTCAAATCGTCTGCAAACATCTGCTTGGGAGATTTTATCGCATCGCAGAGGTCGTTGACGAATAACACAAAAAGAAGTGGACCGAGGCACGCCTGATGTGATGGGGAATGAATCCGATCTCGTTCCATCGATGCGTACATATGCGCTGCGCTCAGTTAGGTAGGACAGGATCCAGCAAGTCAGCCAACCAGGAAAACCCATTATATGTAGTTTCTTCACTGCCAAAGAATGCGGTACTCTGTCGAATGCTTTTGTGAAATCGATGTAGCATCAACTTGTTTTCGCTTTTCAATTGCGTTGACTAGCGAGGAAACATAAACCATCAGGTTGGTAGAGGTCGAACGTTTTTTAACAAAACCAAAACTGGAACTCCGATATGATGTGATCCACATGCGGATAAAGCGAATCGTGGATGAGGCTTTCAAACATTTTCGGCAGGCAGTTAAATGTATGTGTGAAATGGTAAAAATGTCATTCCTACCATGCTTCTGTTATTTTGGAAAATGGCGTCGAATCAAGAACGCGTTAAAGTAGAAAATCCGGCGGCAATCATAATTGTCGATTCGTAGCAGAGAGAAAAAGAGTTATAAGTGCCTTCAAGAAGAATCCGAACATCTTTCGTTCGAGATGTGGCCAAGAAAATGAAAATGTCTCCACCTTTCGTCCAGAAAGTGAAGAAAAGTGCAGGTTTGAGACATTCAAAGTGGGTGTTGCACCCAATCGTAATGATAAGCAGAACAAGAGTGCAAAATCGCGAACGTGGATATTATATGAAACTTTGCTGAAACTTATTCAAAAGCTAATTTCAAGCAGATTCCGGGGTTAAAGTTGAATACCTCGATGCAAAAGGGAGGTGTTGCCGACCATTTTAGGCAGAAAAAACTGTCGAAGTTCCCAAATTTTCATCAAAACCAATACCATACATTCGCAAATTTACGTTAACGAATGCCTGAATGAACGACTCTTGTCATTCATTCGGAAGCATGAAGGTACAATTTTGTTCTGTCCAGATCTAGCATCTTATCGCTACGGAAAAGTGGCTCAAAAACTGGTACGCTGCTAATAGCGTTAATGTTGTCCCAAAGGAGTACAACCCCCCAAATTCGACGGAGCTCCGCCCGATCGAAAAGTACTGGACCCTGGTTACAAGGAACCCTCTGAAAACGAATAAATTAGCAAATGATAAGAAAAGCTTCATACGTAACTGTTAAAAGGGTGCCACATCAGTGACGGATAATACCGTGCAATAGCTCATGGATTTTGTCAAGAAAATGGTACGGGCATTTGCATACAAAGCATTAAGGTGGATATAATAAAACCACAAATCGGTCGTCTTGAAAACCACGTGCTTTATAAAGTAATTTTTCAAGAGCACGAGCTGAGATAACCATGAAGCAGGTAGTTAAATTTAAAATAAAAAAAAACATGAAGCTCGTAAGGACGAAACATTGGTAGATCATTAATTCATAATTAAAAATTCACCACGGGATCAATTGTATAATCACCTTAACCTTCCGATACTCACTTCATCCTGGACCGCTCACGCAGTCCCGCCTGTGTTGTGAACGAGAAGCGTGCTTTTTTCGTACATGTTGTACTTTTTACAACGGCACGATTCCCCGAAGGTTAAATTCTATGAATTAAGATCGAAAATGGTTTGACCGAAAATGACATTTGACGATAGCGACAAGTAGGCAAAAGAGACATTTGGCCGAATGGAAATTTGGTCGAGTTTGCCCTAACAATTCATTTGGCTGAAAATGTCATTTCGTTTGGTCGAAAAAGTCATGTGTCCGAATAGATCATTTGGCAGAAAAGGCCGTTTGGTAGAAATCGTCGTTCGGCAGAAAAAGCCATTTGGTCCGAAAATGTCCGTTATGCAAAACAACCATTTCGGCCAAACGGCATTTTCTTCCAATTGACCTATTCGGCTGAACCGCTTTTTTGGGAAAATGACCAATTCAGCAGAACGACACTTTCGCCCGAATCCCCATCTTGTCCAATTCGGCCAACCATTTTTTTTTTCAACAAAAGGAACTGTTCGACCAAATAATTTTCGGCAAAATAATGTTAGACGAGATGTGCTATAATCAAATGGTTTTTTTGGTCAAACGACATATTAAGCCAAACAACTTTCAACCTTACCAACAAATAATTTTAGCTATATAAGCTACAGTATGGTTTTCTAAAACGTTGTCGAGTTCAACCCAAGGTATCTAACGGATCAACCAAGACTTTTACAATCTCTTCATCATCGGTTTATAACCAACCCAGTTCAATACGCATATGATAAGGAAAGATCCATTAATAACGTAACTTAAAAATTGGCCATTTTCAAGCCCCCAACCCCCCCTATATTACACTTTTTGGAGGTGCTACCCTCCCACCTCTAAACGTTACGTAATTTATGGATGCTTTCTTATCTAATTTCCATGAATATGGGATGCCCAAGGTGTAAGGTGGGAGAAGAACAATGTCCTTTCCAATGTGGCCACTAGGGTGCCAAAGAAAATGACATTTTCGAATTTCAAAAAGTTTCATTACCTCAAAATATGGCCCCATGCAAAATTTGAGCTCAATCGGACATGATTTAGGGGTGCCTAAAATTGGAATTTTTACCCATGAAAATTTTTCCAGGGGGACCAAAGGAAAAGTCGAAAATCGAATTTTTGTTTTTGATGCCAAATGACTTAAAATGCATGAAACTTCGAGATCTAATGTTACTTAAAAAAAATTGAAAAAATCTTAGAACATTTTTGGGATTTTTCTCAGATGGACTTTTTTCAGATGATGAAAAATTTTTCATCGAATTTTAACACCGGGCGATACACAAACGTTTTCGTAGATCCCCCTATGCAAAATTTGAGCTCAATCGGACATGATTTAGTGGTGCTCAAAATCTTGCTATCAAAAATTTGAATTTTTTGTAACTTTGAAAACTTTTGAGATCAGATTTACGGAGAAAATTATCAGATTGGTAGGCAATGTTTATTACACTGAGGTTTATTTTTTTTCGCGGTACCGCATGAATTCAAAACACAACGTGTAAAGATCAAGAAAACTGATAATGTAGAAACACGATTCATGTCATTGCGGAATTTTTTTTTATCGGATTTTTTAAATAACACGATAACGTCACGAACACGTCCGTTTTTTTTTTTTTTTAACAACTTGGTTTTGATTTACATTGAAAAAGATTGACGTAAAAAAACCTTTGTGTATTGATCCTAAAGTGAAATAGATAATCCTGATTTGTAAAATAAATGCACTTGTCATAAGACGAGTTAATACAGTCCCATTGAATTCCACCACTTAATTGTATCTTGACCGATACGTATTTCGACCTCAAAAGTAAGGCCGTCTTCAGTGTCTCGTACTTGACTCGACTACGAGACACTGAAGACGGCCTTACTTTTGAGGTCGAAATACGTATCGGTCAAGATACAATTAAGTGGTGGAATTCAATGGGACTGTATTAACTCGTCTTATGACAAGTGAAGACATTCCACTAAAAAGCTCAAAATAATTTTCTTATCAAAATAAATGCACTTTGTCTATCAGTTTGTTTCTCAGCTCGCAAATGAAACATGAACTTATGAAGAACCATACGACGGCAAATTAGATGACTTGGGAAACAATGGCAAATATTCTCCAACAAACAGAATTTTATGAAAAATAATAATAATAAACAGTGTTTTTTTTTTCTTTATTTTTGTGATTTTTTATTGGGTATTAAGTTTATCACATAAAAATAAACAGTGTGACTGCTTTCACTTCTAAAGTTCAAATAAATACTGGCACCCCTAAATCATGTCCGATTTAGCTCAAATTTTGCAAAAGGGGATATGTTTGGCTACAAAAACGTTTGCGTACCGTCCGGTGTTAAAATTCGATGAAAAAAAATTTCATCATCTGAGTCCCAAAAATGTCCCAAGAGAAAAAGTCGACTTTTTTCAATTTTTTTTTTAAATAACATCAGATCTCGACGTTTCATGCATTTTTAAGTCATTTGGCATCAAAAACAAATATGCGGTTTTCGACTTTTCCTTTGTTCCCTCCTTGGGAAAATTTTCATGGGTAAACATTTCTAAACTTTGATGAATTTTAGGCACCCCTAAATCATGTCCGAATAAGCTCAAATTTTGCATGGGGTCATATTTTGGGGTAATGAAGCTTGTGAGCAATGTCGTTTTTTTTAAATTCTTAGTGGCCACGTACCTGGATGATTGTGTAGCTCAAACATTATGAACACAGTTCGAACGAATCATGTACATTTACATCAAATAGCATGCACATAATTGGAGCATGATAAACGATAGAAATTTCCATTTTATTTTATTTTTACATCACTTAGCGTTTCCAATTTATGTGTTGTTTTAAATTTACATAATCTATTTTATGCTGAAATAAAAAAAAGGTCAACATGAGAATCGAACTCAGGCCCGCAGAGTGATAGTCCGTTCCGATACCACTCTACCGTTTTCACTTCTTGAAACCAATGTTGCTCAAAGAGTAACATGTTCTGAGTTATGGCGATTCTAACATACGGTACCGAACCCGTCGTGATCGGGTTCTGGCTAGGTAATGTAAATTTACATGATCTGAGTAAGCGCATCGTCAAGGGAAAATATTTGATGGATGAAGTGCAAGAAGTTGAAGTTTTCCATCGATTTAAGAAAACGCCTGATAAAGTACACCAATGAAATGCAGCATCACGGATGCTGCTTTGTAGTCGCAATGGAAAATCTTCGCTTTAGTATGACGGTGGTCGAAAACTATGGTTTCCCGCTGCATTTGCAGCTGCCTTGATGGAACTGTTGGTTTGTTTACATTCTATACCGAGATCGTCGCAAGCGTGGCCATCTTTCGGTTCACATAATTTCATGTAAACTTAATGGTTTATAAATTAATTTTCTGGGTGGATAAAGTATTGTTTTCAATAGAGTGTAGTTATAATGGTAAGGTGATGTATCTATACGGTTTGATTCATGCTCCGTTTATGTGCATGATTTTCAACGCATAATTACATTGAAAAAACGATTACATGATCTGTATTCACATTAGTTTCATTGATTACATTACCAGTAAAAGTCAAATTTATTTGCTGTGAACTTCTGGACGTTTTAGATAAGAAAAAAGGTCTGTAGTAGTTTGTATGAGTAATGATTGAAGCCATATCAGCTCAATTAACCTATGGAATACCATATCATACATCATTCATAACTTCATCGAATAGATTGAATGTTCCGAGCTACAGGACGTTTTGAAGAACCAAAAAGGGTCTGTAATACAGTCGAGCCTCCATAAAAATGCTAATGAGAGGACATTGGCTCACGGATATATCGAGATATGGAACAGAAGTTCCTTGGAAAATTGTTGGAAAGGATTATTAGAGTAAACGAGAATAAAAATATTTTTAGTATAGCATAATTTGCCTTCATGGCCCATGGGTCGATATCGAGTCATAGAACATCGCCCACCGCAGCTTGTTCATTCAGGACTTGATGGAACGCATGTTCAGAACTACAGAACGATTTGAAATATCCGAAATATGGTACATTTTGTGAGATATATTTCGCATACATATTTGAACATTTTGTCTCTATACCTTGGAAATTTCTTCCAGTAGCTACATAGGAAATTCCTCCAGAAATATCTTCGAATATCCATCCAAATATTGTTAAGGGGGAGGGGGGGGGGTGCTCAATCAAATCAAATTGATATTTCTGTACCTGTAAAGAATATTCGTCACACATCCACCGTCTTCCATTTAAAATCTTGTTCCTAAAAAGAACCGGTTTATGCACCTCGATACACATCCGCGGACGATCGTCACGGATGGCCACTCGGCACTTTACCATGATTTACAGTAAATTTCACTTAAGTACTGCTGACCATCATTTTATGAAGAAGAAGGTTTTGTTTGCCGTATTTTTTTAATAAGCAGCTCTCTGAATTGACTAGGGACTATGTCTTCACCGATAGCGGTCCAAGTAACATCTGTGATGGCCGTCGGTTTGAAGGATTTTTTTCGGACATAGGACATAGTTGGAAGAGTACCACGATGGCAGTCAATATGGCACCGGACCTTCCACGGTTCAACCCCACACCTCCCGCACTCCTCTCACACCAACATTCGAACGCATCGAACAGTATCGAACAAAAGTTTAATATTCAAATTACTAACCTGTTCATAGCATATTTATTCACTTCGCGTAATAATGAACATGTTTCTCCAAAGATTTTTTTTAATCCTTAGTTAACGTGATTTTTTCAAGGATGAGAAGTTCATCACTTATTTCTCCAAAGAGTCCTGTGTGTTTCGGCTCGAATATATCATAAATCAGCAGTTTCGTGCCAATTTAATAGCCGTTCGCGATTTGGTGGGTTTATCACTGCACTTCACTTCTTCTCAAAGGGCATTGCAACAATCAAGTTTTTACTCACTTCTCCGCACATGAGCAGCCCGAAATGTTGATGGAATCCAAATTAAGCATCACTTTTCGAAATCAGTCACTGCTATTTTTGCCCGAAAAAAACGATTAAAACTGATCGAGGCAGGGGGAGAAGGTGGAGCACTGAATCCCTACCCCGACATGTTCTGGTTCTGAAATGTAAACAACAGTGTTAATTCTCTACCACCTTTTTGTTATGGCGAGGTAATGCAAACTTTTGTTTTCGATATTTTATCAAAATTAAACACTCAATCATGTAGCAATATAACGATGTGGTATGCTTGAGATACCTGCTTGATTAAAGGGACTCGAAAGAGAATTTATTTGCAGTAACTAACCGAATATAAAAATGTTCGCATTAACGATTGCGCCCTAACAGTGGTTCTAAGCTTCGATGCAGAGTACACGAGCTTTGTTCGCCAGTGACGAGCGTATGAGGCCCTCGGATCGAGAAGCGAATGTAAACACCGGCACCGGCAGCAGCAAACTAATAATTAGGGTGGCTCAAAAATGATTTTGCTCCACCAGGCTTGCGAATCTTTAGCATGATAATTACGCTTATAAGAAGGCATCAGTGAAATGTGCTATTCAACAAAATAGCCAGAATTTGTCTGTGATATCTATCGCACCAGGGGCAGATACTTCATACAAAAAATGTGACATGGGGGTGAGTGGGATATACACCTGTGTTCAGAATAATAGCAGCGGAAGCCGTTTTTCATACAAAATGGTCAACTTTGACAAGCTGTAACTTTGTACTCCGATGGCCGATTCAGCTGAAATTTTGGCAGTGAACTACAAATATGATGAAATTTACACATACTACGTATCAATTTTTTTGAATGACGCGTTCAAAAATTACGCACTAGGTCAAATTGTTCAAAATAATAGCAGTTTTTGTTTTGGAAATATCAAGAAAACAATAGGTTGGAATGTTATCAATTTGAATTCAGGTGCTGCGAGACACTAAGTTTATAATTTAAAAAATATAAATTGTTAAATTTGACATTTGAATTGGCCAATATAACAAAAATAAAAACTGTTATTATTTTAAACAATTTTACCTAGCGCGTAATTTTTAAACGCGTTATTTAAAAAAATGATACTTAGTATGTGTAAATTTCAACATATTTGTAGTTTACTGCCAACATTTCATCTTAACCGGTCATCGGAGTACAAAGTTACAGCTTGTCAAAGTTGACCATTTTGTATGCTTCCGCTGCAATTATTCTGAACACAGGTGTAAAATGCTATTTTTGCGTTACGCGATCAATGGATCTTTCCTGCGGTGCGGTTTCATTCAGTGAAGTCTCAGGAATGTTGCCCTCAGCTATGTGGGTTATCTTTTCGCCAGCAGCATTTGAAGGGGAGGCGCTGTAGCCAGTGTAATAAAAGGTTTAGTTTTCCATACTAGTTTTCATACAAACTTGAACCGGCTTGTGCTCAACCAGTTTTTGTTCAAATCGGTGGAAATCAATCAATTTTGTTCAAATGGAGTCAACGTGGTGGAGCTGGGTCGTTTTTTGAACCACCCTACCAATATTCTTTGTTTTTGCCTTTCTCGTACAACAAAGTTGCACCGAAAGGCTATCATTTCACTCCGAAAACGAACTTTTTATAGAAGCCTCGGAGACCCATAGTGTTATATACCAATCGACTCAGCTCGATAACCTGAGCACATGTCTGTCTGTCCGTGTGTATGTATGTGTGTATGTGTGTGCACAAAATCTAAGAAAAACATTAGACAACTTTTCGTATAGTAATCTTTAACCGATTTTCTCGCAACAAGTTTTATTCGACAGGGGACAAAGCCTTGTTAATCACTATTGAATTTGATAACGATTGACCGTTGCGTTTAAAAGTTATGAAGAAATTGCTACATCGGACCATATAAGCTCCATATAAGGTTGGTGTCTTCACTAAATGCGAGAAAGGCAGTATCACTACTCGGTGAATTAAAATACTACTACAGTGTATGACAGTTTTACTTTCAAAGCTTCGTTTTGGTACTCAACCCACCTTCACCTTAAAGTTAGCGATTGTGTCATGTATACATCCTAATATTTACATGATTTTACGATTCTCATTGCACTAAGAGGGAAAATGTATACGTCGAGCGGTCGTATCTTGTACACAAACCTTCTAATTTTTTTTTTCACAAAAATGAATAGTTTGATTACGTGAATGCCTGAAGTGAAGCAATTTGAAGAACAATAAAATGTAGAAGAAATAATGTAAGAAGAAGACTGAATACAGAAGATAGATAGAAGAAAAAATAAATTAAAAAACCCAACTTAATTCACCTAGTGGTGACACTGCCTTTCTCGCATTTAGCCAAGACACCAACCTTATATGGCGATTCCATTTTCTTAATAACTTTTAAACGCAATGGTCGATCGTTATCAAATTCAATAGTGATCAACTAGGGTTTGTCCCCTGTCGAATGCAACTTGTTGCGAGAAAATCGGTTAGGAATTACTATATGAAAAAGTGGCTAATGTTTTTCGGTTTTCGTGTGCACACACACATATCCACACATACACACACACATACACACGGACAGACAGACATTTGTTCAGCTCGACATGCTGAGTTGATTGGTATATAACATCATGGATCTCCGAGACTTCTATAAAAAGTTCGATTTTGGAGTGAAATGATAGCCTTTCGGTTCAACTTTGTTGTACGAGAAAGGCAAAAAACCCAACCTAATTCACCGAGTAGTGATGCTGCCTCGCATTTAGCCAAGACACCAATCTTGTATGCCGTTGATATGGTTCGATGTACTTAATAACTGTACGATGGCTCCTAATAACTTTCTCTCTATATCTCTATACCTTGGAAATTTCCTTCAGAAGCTACATAGAAAATTCCTTAATAACTTTCAAACGCAACGGTCGATCGTTGTAAAATTCAATAGTAATCAACTAGGAGTTGCCTCCTGTCGAATGAAACTTGTTGCGAGAAAATCGGTTAAGGATTACTATACGAAAAGTGGTCTATTGTTTTCCTTAGTGTTCGTGCATATACACACACACACACGGACAGACAGACATTTGCTCAGAACAAGAATAAAAGATGAATTTTGAAAAAATGCAATAACGATTTTATTCAAAATTGGTCTAGAGGTGCAGAATTTCCATAGAAATCGAGCCCTCTACTTGGTTTTGATGGACGAATCGTTTCAATCATTTAGTTTCCATTAATTGAATAATAATTGACCTTTCCCGTAGAAAAAATATTCAATCGATTCTTGGGCTTATTTATGGTCAACTTTTCCAAAGAACCCATATTTTTTGACGCCTCTAAGCATTTTTAAAATTTAAAATTAAAATCGAAAAGTGCTGTTTTTTTTAAGATTGGCCCGATTTTGAACGAGGCCGGTTCACACGTGCAGCACTTTTCCGGTTTTGGTTTTCGATTTTAAAAATAGTTAGAGGCTTTAAAAAATATAAGTTCTTTCGAAAAGTTGACCTTAAATAAGCCAAAGAATCAACTGAGACAACAAAACGAGATACAATTATTGACGGGAAAGGTCAATTATACGAGTAATAGCGCTTTTATGATTTTATGACACGAATACAAAATGCCAAACTATGCATTGATATAATTTGACTGTACACCAAACGATCTCAAATATATTGTTCGTGGAAAATGTGATTTTTGAGTAATGGTAATGATACTCAATGATCTTTCCAGTGCATCATCTAAAATTGCAGAAGCTAACGGCAAAGTTATGCATGGTCCAGTTTGTGTATAATTTACTACGATACCGTGAATAATGTAATCATACTTTTTTAATCGAAAAACGATTACTGGAAAAATGGTATTGCAGCACACGAGCAAAAAAAAAAGAAATTATCATCGGAAAATCTTGTTGGCCAGCTTTTAAAATTGCTATCATATCAAGTGATTTGATCCATTCACTTGAACCGTTTATTCGATGCGAATGTGCGAAGCGAAATGCCAAACTCGATGAACGGACTGTCAAAGAGCGAGCCACATTCATCGACGATCGATGTTATGCATGGTGAGTGTTGATGGTGTGCGAACGAATGTGGAATTGAATATGACAGTGCAACCGGAATATTATTGTTTCTTCTTCATGTAAGTATCTATAAACATGTTGTTACTTTTAGTCATATAAGAATCCTATATTAAGAGAAATGCGTGACCAGTCATCATTAGTCAATCAAGCATTGGCAAATTTAAAATCTAAGCAAAGTTAACATTATCTTGAAGCAATATTAAGTGAATTGAAATTGCAAATTTTATCAAATAAAACAGTGGTTTTTCCTTCGCGAGAAGAATTCGTTTAGTTCATTATTTATTCATTTCACTAATTTATTTTAGTGAATATGCTTGAGAACATCGTTGTATAAGAAACAACAAATCTTAAGAAAGGCGAATTTTAAATGGTAACTAACACACGACGATGTTTGTACAATTTATTATTATTTAAGGCATCAATTCTAAGCTGTCTATGTGCAAGAATGACATATTTTCAACCACCTGACAGAGACATGAAAAGGATGATATGAGCGCAGGTATCTGCCTGCCAACTCAAGATCTAAAAAGAGAAAGATAATAAATTTGAGTTTCACTAAATTTCAACACCAAAGCTGTCAACAGGTAAGCTCAAGCAGACTGGCACAGGTAAATTGCCTCAAGCAAATTCAGACTATAGGTAAACATCATGAAAGCCATCATTTGACAGTCTAGAAAATAATCAGTGTACATCCGTACAAGCCGGAGCACAAAAGTGCCTTTCCTTAAACTCTCTTACGAGACTTTTCAATTTCTATTTGAACTCTAGGAACAGCGCCACGAATGAATGAAAAAACTAGCCAAGTGATTAATACTTAAGATTGAAATGCTGTAATTTATAAAATGGTTCGTTTGCATTTGTGAACTAAATCGGATGCCAACACTTCCCAACTCTGGCATCGCAGTGTCCTCGCCGTCATCATCGACATCGAATGACGGGATAGCGAATGCTGTGGAAAACGTCAAAATGTAAATTGAACATTGCTCCATCTCATCACTGTGTAAAATATTGTGCTTTTCCGATTGTTGAATTCTTAAGTTATTTCACATTTTCGCCCACGGCCAGGACCCGAAAGGTAATTTAATTTAGTGTGATAAAATCTTCACGCTTTGATGTTCGTTTTAAACCAGATTAAATCGTTTCAGCAGCCGTGTCGCGTCGGTATTTCGCGATAAAAGTGCCAAAAGGCTCCTCCAATCGCGGAATCAGTTCTTGTTTCTATTTCCCTACTGCTGATTTGGTGACAGGTGCTGTTGCCTGAAGAAAGAGGAAAAGGACGACCGCCAAGACGTGGAAAATCACGTAAACAAAGCCACAATAGGGCGCGATTCGACACCATCACTGTTGACCACTAGCGCCGGTTCCTTTGTCAACATTCCCAACCATGACGGACTCCTTTTTCGGCTTCGACACCTCACTCCCGGTGGAGGATGACGGCGGTGGAGGAATTGGAGAAGCTTTGGACGAGTCCGAGGAGGAATATGATGCGCTCAATGATGAGACTTTTGGGATGGCCGCTCGGGAAGGAGACTGGGAGGGATTGCACGAGGATTTGGTACGGTTGGATCAACGGGAAGGAGGCGATGGCGACTCTGGCCCGGATTCCGATTTGGACATCAATTTCTCCAGCGTGCGAATCGATAATCTGGAGATGAATGATGACAATGAGTCGGAGGCGCGTCTGCAGCTAGACCCGAGCGTATGGACTATGCCAAGTAAACCAGCAACTCCGAGACCGCTTCCTTTGAGTACCACAGCTCCAAGAGCTATTGGGCAAGGTATGTTTAACTGAATAGCATAACATTGCTAAATAATTCATTTTGTAATTGTCTTGCTTTCAGCATCCGTATCGTTTCCCGGATTTCCCCCAAACTTTACGCTACCTAACCCTGCCCAGATGCGGATTTGCTCGGTTGAAGAAATCGAGCAGAACATGATCAAGCAGCAAGCCCAACAAATGCAGCAACACCCGCTGGTGCCGCCACGTCCTCCTCCACAACAGCAAGTGAACCTTCAACAACAATACCATCAAAATCTAGGACTAGCTCGTCCTCCGCCAGGTTTCCCCGCTCCACCTGCGATGATGGGTCAACCTCCACTGACGATTCCGGTAAATTTCCCTCCACCGATGAATATGGGACCACCGCCACTGCACTTGCTTCAGACGAATATCCCTCCACCAGGAACTGGTCCACCGTTGTTTCCGTTGAATGTGCCTCCGCCGAATTTTCAGGAGCAGCAAAACCATGCAAACTTCAATCAACGCCTGGTGCAAGAAATTCAGCAGAATCATCCCTTGCTGAGCCAGCATCGTCACCACCAACAACAACATCAGCAGAATCGCTACCAGCAGCACAACAATCGTCAGAATTACCATCAACAGCATAACCAGAATCGGCATCAAAACGGTAAGTTCAACCGATCCGGAGAATATGACGAGTATGCGAACTTGATGAGTGAAAGGGACAAACAGTGGCTGCTGGGAATACAACTGTCTCAGCTCAACAAAGACACTCCCTATTTAAACGATTATTATTTTTGCGTGTTTCGTGACCGGAAGGAACGCCAAAAAGGTGAAAATGAACGGGAGAGTAAAGCGCACAAAGACAACACGTTCTATCATCCCTTCACTCAGCAAATGCTGCAGCGCAATGGACTTATCGGTCGAGAAAGAAGAAACTCGGAGAAAAGTCAGGATATCAAAGAAGTACCGGCTAGAAATTACACTCCGCTGCAATTCGAAAACTCTCTTGGAAAACTACAGTGCGGCAGTGTCACCGCTCCAAGAAAGATCATCGATCAAGATGTGGTAGCCGAAACGTCAACAAATACAGGCACTGCAGTTTCTTCGGAAATACTTTCTCAGCGAAAGTCGAGACAAATTTTATTGCATGTTGAAAGTCTATACAAAATAATGCTGAAAATGGAAGACTTGAGCAATCCATTGGCAATCGAGGCCAAGCAATTGCTCAAAGAGAAGAAAGAGCGCGAACGTCTTATAGCCCTTGAGCGGGGCCAACAGGTTGACGAGCAGAATAACCTCACCGTGAATGGATCCGATGGCTCACATGAAGCTCTAGAAGACACATTTGATACTATGTTGGAAAAACTTCTTACAGGACTCTCTCCGGAGGGAGTTCTCATGACACTGTCCGTGAGAAAAGGAAAACTTTTGTTGAAGCGCATTCAAGTAATTGTCAAGGATCACCCATTCCGTTGGATCCTTTGGTGTACAATTCTAACTTCCTTGCCCCTGCTCCCGAAGCGGGACCGTGACGATCCCGAAGGTCTTTTGAGCCCTCTCTTCGCTCAACTGGAAAGCCATGTACAATACTCAACTATTAAGGAATTGCTTCCAGTCTTGGACATCTTTCTGAACTCGGACAAGCTGCTCCCGCTGGTGCCCAAGTGTAAATTCCTTTTGACGACCGTGTTGACCTTGATCGATCGCCTGGAGCACTTCCACACAACTCCGGGGCTGGAGCTGCCTACCGAAACGATCGAACGATGGAAGACATTCCTCAAGGAACTATCCATAGCGGTCGGCAGCGTGGGAATGGGACCGCAAAAGGTTCTGCTCAAATTGGACTCCAACTGTAAAATCCTTCGCACGCTTAGGAATCACTTTCAGCGATATCCGGCGCTGGAGCTGGAGCTGAAACTATTAGCGCTCATCTCCATCGAGGATAAAAAATAACCGCTCGGACGAGTGGACCTGCATGATAGGTATAAAATAACAAATTTTGCTTTTAATTTTATTTTCTCTTAATTCAACTTGTAAAAAATTTCGAAAGTTTTCCCGTTACTTATTAGAACGGAGGGTCAAAAAGGGAACCTGTTGCATTTTCCATCTCATGTTTTCATATTCCACTTATATCGAAAAAAAATACGGCATAAATTTATTCGTTTTATTTTCATGTGTGCTCGCAGATGTAAAAATTTCAAACTAAAAACGAGTCATTTTGCTTTTTTTGTTTTCCATGGCAAGAATGTGGGAATCCATGAGATGAAGAACCGAAACAGTTACCCTTTGGTTGCAAGAAAATGTGTAGAACTGAAAATGACGATTTTCAAAGTTTTAGGTAGTAAATAACCATTTTTAATGTGAGAAAACAAGTGTAAAATGTTAGCATGATGAAACTGGCAAGTTATTAGATCAAAAAATCTTTTTTTTATCACAGTTATTCCCTTCATTGTGACTTTTTTGTTTATTGTATCTTTCATATATAATCCCTTAAATACTATATAAGCATATCCAATAATAATTATTAAAGTGGATTCTGTAAGGACACCGACATCGAAAAGTTGTTTCATCCGAAATCATGAATATATTACAATTTCACACGTTTAAATATCTGTTCATTATGTATGTAGTTTAAGGCTACAAAAAATTTTCATTTTATTTCAAAACGTGTATTGGCAGATAAGCGTATTGCAATCTCAACTGAAATACGATCTGTAGTGTCTCGCACTTATCTCGCCAACGAGTTACCTGTAAAATGGACTTGTTATGCTAAAAGTACTGTACTGAAACATTAAAATATTCAAAATATAACATATATAATTATTTTTTCCACATTATTAGATTGCAAGCTTGCAAAAAATATTACACCAATCCTTCGAGCCGGATTTGAACCAGCGACCTATGGATTACTATTTTCGAACCAATGATTCACAACTACAGTCCACCGCTCTACCAACTGAGCTATCGAAGGCGATGGAAATGCGTCTGCTAAAAGGGTAATATAAACCAAAGTACCACGTAAGACACACTTTGATCGACATTGCAGTGCTACAATAGACCTGTTCACTGAGAGCCCAAAGTACATTTTAATGGCTTTCGAAATCGTTATCGGTGGATTATTTATTTGCCGCTTGGGCGTGACCCGCTTTCAGTATTCCGTTTGTTTAATTGTGACCACTGCGTCAACAACTTCAACCTTCAAGTCTCTCGAAACATATTAAATATTCATGTAAACATTGATTCGTTTGAAACAGCTTGGCTTTTTAACATGACAGAAAAAAAGAAAAGAAAAAACAGTTGGAAGGGAAAAATCATAATAAACAACTAGTGTGCAGTAAAAAAATGTCTTGAAGTTTTTCGACAGTTTTTTGTTAACGGAATACCCAACACATCAGTGAACCTTCAACCAAGTTCAAGCTGCCTCATTGAACAGGACTAATATGTGTGTCAAGTTTCGTCGACTTTACCTCCTCTTTCCAATGTATGCATTGGCAGGCGGCGATGTTTTTGTAAGGTGGAAAGCGCGGACAAACAGCAGTATAATGACAACACGTAAGTATTTATTTTGTGATTGATGCAGCTTGTAGCTGTCCTTGCTTGCTTGCTTGTTGTTTTTCATAACAAATCTGCACTAGTGTACAGAAACGTTGAGCTACCCCAAAATTTGATCGTTGATATTGTTCGCTTTCTCCCTCGGTTAGCGATAGATGTTTTTTGTTTAGGTGTGTATTGGTTCTCATCACCCAAACGAACAAAACACGAGCTACATCGATCGGCTTTATAATCTGTTTGAATGAAGATAGATTTGCCTCAATGAATATTCGCACAACCAACTACGGGTAGGTTAAAATGATTGAATAAACGCCGAAAACGGGCTTGAGAATAATTTATTACAGTCTGCCTATATATGTACGCAATACTATGAGTTCCCAATGAATATAATAATAACCCTGAAGAAAATCGTATTTTTATATTAATATGGAGGAAATGACTGCATCGAGTGCATTTAAACGTATAAAAAAAAATCACCATTTCCTTCGAGCCGGATTTGAACCAGCGACCTATGGATCACTATTTTTCTTAATCAATGATTAACTTTCTACAGTCCACCGCTCTACCAACTGAGCTATCGAAGGTTGTGTGGGAAGTTTTGTCTCAGAGGCCATGTGGTGGCGCAAAATGTGACAATGGAAGTAACAACTGTTGTTTTGATGATTTCGAATTTCCTAAGTTGGAGTTAAGATTTCATTCGATTCCAACTGCAATATTCAAATGACCCCATATTGTCATTTGAATATAACGAATGTAACGATAATTCTATCAATTGAGATATCGGAGGCGATACAAAGTTACGATTGTTTCATGAACCTACTCTGAAATACAATTTCACGAAATGCTTGTTCAACAAATTGCTTTATCGAAGGCTATTCAAAATTACGAATGCATTGTATTCTCTTGTGGTCCGGTGGCCAAAACCATCGTGATGGAGATCAGTTTGGTTTGAAATTGATGGACTTTTGTACAGAGAATATCATTCTAGTTATATATCTCAAAATCTAAAATATAGAAAGTTGTAGTCCTCTACAAAGTTGCTCGGGTGGTTAAATCCATCGTAACGGAGAACAGATTAGCTTACAGTTCACCAGCTGAGTTGCGCTAGTGTAAAAGGAACACAAGATCGTTTGGATTTCTCAAAATCTGTCAGATTTACTAAGTTACTGGCTTCTACAAATGTTAGGTACTTTTTCTCTCTTGCATCTTGGCCGAAAAAAATCACTCGAGCCATATACAAACAAGTTAACGACTTTTTCGGCTAAAAGACCGAAACAAGTAATCGAATAAATAATAGACCATTGGCAAAACATGTTAACGACTTTTTCAGTTAAAGTTTTCGGAGCTACCATAGGATATTTTTTTAAATTTCCACAATAAATAGTTCGAAAGCTTTTGGGAATTTTCTCGGGAAATTTTCCAGTATGTGCACCTAATTGCTTCAGCGGGATTCCACTGGTTCTTCAAAACTTCTTCGGGAAGTTCGTCGGACTCGGACTGCGAATTTGAATCGACATGGAAAATAATAGATCAAAAGCAGCGCACTGATGGAAAAGTGATGGGGCCCGTATGGAGGAGCTGCTGGAGGAGCATTTTTTTGGAATTCAACCACCTGACAGAGCTAGTGTATAAATAATCACTTGTTACGAGAGATATCTCAAAATCTGTGATGTTGAGAAAGTTAGCCTCTTCTACAAAGCTGTACGGGCGGCGAAAACCAATATGCAGGCAAGTAATGACAACAAAAGGTTACTGGACTTGGCTTCCGTAGGCGGATCTAAAAGTTGCGAAATAATTGAATGTAGATCGTCATCATCAACCTTTTATGATGGTTTTTGAAATTGTTGAGGCTCAAATTACAGTCATCCAGTCATTGACGAGAAAAACAGCCACGTGCTCGTACCACCCCTTAGTAATAAAACCACCCACCGAGGAGAAAAAGCAGTTTCCAGCTGGATGGGGGAAGTATTTTTGTTTCAAAACTACATCATCCAATAGCAAAGACATAATTAGACAATGAATATTGAGATCTCGCAAGTGAATTGGCGTGAGATTTTGAACTTGGATACTTTAGACGAAGCTGTAGATCGATTCTATGGTGAATTGGATTGTATTTTTCAGCGACACGTGCCGATAAAGCGGCCGAAAATAAACAACCTTGGTGAAACAAAGAGTTGCGGAATTTGCGGAATCGACTACGAAAGGCTCGCAGGAGATTTTTTCAATCGAGAGATAATGACCGTAGGGTACTGGTGCGGGATTTAGAATGAATTTAATTCATTGAACGCATCCCGCTTTCGCTCATATATTTCTCGACTGGAAAGTACATCAACCCGCGGGACTCCGCGAACAGTGAACTATCTTGACCAACGTTTGAAAAGGGCGTAACAGCCAAAATTTATTCTTTCTGATTCTTCGTCCACATATAAACCTAAACTCGTCATTCTTCAAAAGCGTGTTAAGTAATAACTCACCACCTTTGGCTGAAGCGTACTTGAACGGACTGTAGACACGGAATTGGATGCCCGAAGAAACTTCAAGATGTCGACAGCTTCAAAGGACCTGGTGAAGATGGGCTCTCACCATTATTCATCGAGAAGTGCTCCGATTCGCTTACTCCACCAGGTACACTACTTTTCAATCGCTCACTCGTCGAGAAAACCTTCCTTTCAACGTGGAAAAGATCATCAATAACTCCCATTCATAAATCCGGAAATGTGCACGACGTGCAGAACTATAGTGGAATCAGCTGCCTCGCCAAAGTTTTTGAAAGTCTGATGATAGATTTAATTCACACAGCAGATCACCACATCATAGTTACCGATCAACATGGATTTATTAAGAAACGTTCGACTACACGAATCTTATGAGTTATGTGTCACCTTGCGCCCCTACATTTTGTGCTTTTTGTGAACGATTTATGCAGCGAATTGAAATCTTCAAAGTCAATATTTGCCGATGACTTGAAAATGTTTCGACTTCGAGTCGTAACGTCGCTGGTGGATTGTTGCGCATTGCAAGCAGATTATAATAGGCTTTTGGATTGGTATGGCAGGAATGGAATGGCAGATAATGTAAACAAATGTAACATTATTACGATTACACGTCTGCGCTTTCCCATAATGTTCGAATGCACTATGCACGACCTAACTTTGAACCGAGTCTCGCTCGTGAAAGATCTAGGTGTTTCACTGGTGTTTCACTCTAGTGAACACATCTCAATCACGACAACTAAGGGACTGTATTGCGACTTCAGAAGCGCAACACCCGAGATTTCAGAGATATTTACTGCCTCAGGACGTTGTATACATCGTTGATGCGCAGCATTCTAGAGTATGGCGTAGTCGTATGAGCTCCGTTTAAACAACACGAATAGCGAGAATCGAAAGAAAGAAAGCTTTCATCAGATTTGCGCTTCTAAGTTCGAAGGCTTCCCTGGCATAATCGACGTGAGCTGCCACCATATGAGCACCACTGCGAACTCGTGAGTCTTCCTACTTTGAGGAGGAGCACTTCTTCAGTTGCTCTTCGTATTTGACCTACTGCAGAGCAACATTTACTGCCCTGATCTCTTGGCGTAACTCCGTTTTAATGCCCCCCGAAAGAACAGTGAGGAGAGCAGACTTTTTCCGACGGCCTGCACACCGTTATGAATGTTTATGCCTGTGATTCGTGCGGTCAATAAGTAAAGGCTTGTTTGCGCGTGTTTTCCAGAAGTATGCAGAACGATCACGTGATCATCCAAAATTCGTTTCGCATTGTGCGGTCGGTAAATAATAAATCAGTGCTTGTTTGTGCGTGTTTTTTCGCGCGGTCACCAAAACTAATTTGTTCTGCTTCGTGAGGCCGGCAAAGAAATTAAGTTGTGCGCGTTTGGTCGTATTTGAGATTAGCACGACGAGTTAGTGGAATGTTTTGAATACGGAAAATTATATCCCATCCCATAGATCGCATCGCTTACCGAAGTGAATCCAGATAAATCATCCTTTGTAATCAACACAACGCCCAATCCCAAGACAATCGTGGAGATGCAGAGGTATACTCGGTCTCAGTAGCAACGAGAGTCGAACTAACAATCCATCCCTCCCTATATGACTGTAAGGACGAGTACGGCGTTGTTATTGATCGAAAATATTTCAGCTTCCGAAACGTGTACATGGAGAATGGATAGCTAATTCCAAGCCCCATTTATTTGGGTTTCTGTACAATTTCGCAAGTTATAGTCAATCACGGGGTACCTAGCAGCTACGAATATTACGATCATAATGCTCATTTCATTTCAGATGGTCTGAAATTTACTCCCCTAATCGGCGGGGGCAAGATAGTGCAAAACTGTTCAAACTGTGTCTTATGTGCTATATATTGATTATTATTATTATACATATAGGATTCTCGCTGGTTTTTAATAAGATTACTAAGTGGATTCAATAACAATCGTAACTTTGTATCGCCTTCGATATCTCAGTTGGTAGATTCAACGTTGCATGTACTCAAATCACGATGTTAAGTAACCAGCCATCCCCCATTCCGCGGAATAGTCCGCTTTTTTTTCTACTTGTCCCGAGCTAAACCGAGCTCCGCAAAACGTTCCCGCATTTATTTCATTATGTCTGGTCCAATGTTCACCAAAATACCAAAGAAATTTAGAAAAATTAGCTGTCGCTGTCACATTTTGGACGAGAACAGATTCTCATGTTTCCAATATTGCATTGATAGAAAGCAAGCTTGTCTTTGTCTCATGATCAAGATCAACGTATTCAACAGTAGAGAACTTTCTTAACCAATACTTTGCGAGTATTGTAGAAATCAAACAGATATCTGATTATACCCACCTGAAAGATGTAGGGAAATTATTAAGAATAGCTTGTTGATAATGTGATACTGAACATTTTCCATAAACTTTGATAGTCTTCGAAAAAGCTCAACATTGTTTTTAACCTAGAAGCACAAAGAGGTTCAACGTGCTTAATTTTAATTATATGATGTTGAAGAAAAGAACGTTTTAAACGTATAGATTCGGACCTTACTTTTGATCTTTTTCGGTCCGATTCGTGATACAAAAATAATTTCGGTTTTGAAAAATAGAGAATATAGTAATGTAGAATATAGAATATAGGTGAACCGATAATTGATAAAATCTACCCGGCGTGAAAAGCAACCCCAACCTCCACGACCAGGACCAGACCAACACGCTTTACTTACTAGTGCTGCGAAAATAGTGAAAATATTCTAGTTCCGCTGAAACCGCCAGGCAAAGCATCGCCAACCTCAACAAACACACTGCGAAAATGTCACCACTTTTTTTCTGTACGAAGTATTTCTCCAACTTTAGTTCATGGCGAAGTACCCAACAATGTCGCGCAACTTGGAAACGCGATCTAACTAGCGTATAGCGAAACTTCATTTCTAAAACATTTCCTCACATGAGGAGCACCTGACCGACGCTGAACGCGGACCCGGATGCACAAATCGAAACGCGTCCGAGCCATCGACTGTGGTGAACGAAGTGATACGTGAGCTCATTATTTGACGTTTGAGCGGTGGCGCAATGAACTCTTTCTCTCGTTATACAGTTCATTTCGGATGAATGCGGAACCATCCAAACGTCAACATGACAAACTTTTGCACCATTCCTAGAAGCTTGGCATACATTGAGTTTCCAAAAGCTTTGTGTCTCGCAAGCTGAAGTCGTTGTGTGGGGAGGGTGCGTATTAATCCGGTATCAGTTGCCGCAAATCTGTCTGTCTGTCTGACCCTTATAGACTCGGAAACCCGATCAGCGTGAATATAGTATGCAGAGGTTTTTGGGGCCGGTGAAGGTTCTTAAAATGGTTCGAGATCCCTCCCATATTTGGAAAGGGGGGCTCCCATAGGGTAAGGAGGGGCAATATGCCCTAGCTAAGCATAGACTGCATTTATGCCTTAGCTATAACGATTTTCATGGGTGTTTCTACCTCACACAACAGTTAAACAATATACCTAGCTGATGCCATATTAAAATTAGAAAAATCTCAATCATATTGATAATATTCACATTTCAAAAAAGTAGTGATATTTCGTTGCCGGAACCCGACCAGTAGATGGTAACAGATTTATATCAAAGCTTGTTATTCTGTTACAGCAATTTTTTATAACAGCGGTTGTTATAAAACATGCACCATTAGTAGTTAAAATAACAAAAATTATAACACAATCTCTTCTAGTTTTAACAAAAATATTACTAAATGTGTTATTTATTGAACAAAAATATAACTCGTTGTGTTACATAAATAGAGGTGAAAATCGCCTATACTATAACAAATTATGTTCTTGAAAAGATTATGATTATCCGTAATGTAGGCAATTAACTTTGTCCAGCTGGTTCAACTTTGAATGTAGGTAAGTTATACTGAAGGTGGTACCTTCGTTTTTTTTTCAATTCCTATCTACTAAAAATGTAGGCAATTTTTTTTCGGCTAAAATAAACATAACACATTATGTTATAATCATGTTATGACGATTTTGAAATTCTCTTTCCTCCATCTTGAACAGAGAATTTATAACAAAATTATTGCAAGTTTTGTTATTTATAACACATATTGATATAATTGTGATAAAATTTTGTTATGACTAACTGGTCGGGAAAACTCATGAGGCAAAACGCCTTTTAGCAGGCAGCTCTTAGGGAACAACGTACCATGCGTCGGCATATCAGCATTCTGGTACGGACAGTGCGTGGAGACGCGAGTACATTGTAGGATAGTTCCACTAGGGCGTTTTGCCTCGCCGAAATGTTAGATGTTTCATCAAAATGTGGACAATTTCAGTTTTTCCTACATTCACATCTATTATTTTGACACTTTTTTCGCCTAACCTACATAATTTCACGTCTAGTTTTATTAAGGCTATCTCAAACATGGTAAATATAAGTGAATACCCGAAAGTCGTTTTGCCCCGGGAGGACGTTTTGGGGCCTCTTCCCCTACAAATGAAACACCAATTTCTTCATAACTCGAGAATTAATCAAGCAAATATGGAACCAAATATGGGATGTGGAGGATTTGGAAGGGAAGGCATGATTCTGTGGTGGGTCTGAACTCCTCCCCCTTTCTGGAAAGGGGGTTCCCATACATACGAAACATAAATTTCTCCTCAACTCGAGAATTTATTACAGAATAAATCATTTTTAGGCAAAACAAAGTTCGTTGGGTCTGCTACTATATCATAAATAAAATTCAACATTAACTTCTTCTAGAAGACAACTTTGAAAAAAAAAAGTACGCCGGAATCACGCAAATTTATCTGGGGGACTTGATCTATCTATCTATTTATGTATCTATATATGTAAAAATGATAGATGATATGGTATCGCATAACTCGAAAACGACAAGGTCTGTAATTTACGAAGTGTGCAGAATTCTCTGGGACACATTGAAAGACGAGTTTTCAAACTGCTGTGGTGCAGTTGATGGCAAGCACGTGAATATCCAATGTCTTCCTAACAGTGGGTTTTTGTTTTTTAACTACAAAGGACACCACAGTATCAAATTGATGGGAGTTTGTGATGCCCAATACAAGTTTATTGTTGTTGATGTCGGGGCGTACGAGGAAACAGTGACGCGAAATCTGAATTTGGCAGGCGCTTGAACCTTCCACCAGCATCCTCATTGCCAGGCTCTACAGTAGAATTGCTTCTCCGTGGGAGACGCTGCGTTTCCTCTGAAGCGTAACTTGACGCGGGCATACCTGGGAAAGTTGGTCCCAGCTATGCAGGAAAAATTAAATAAGCGCCTTTCACATGCTTGGCGCACAATTGAAAACGCGCTTGGAATTTTGGTTGCGCACTTGGAGTATGCACTTAGTTTTTAATCGATCATGTAACCCTTATGAAGCGAGCTTCTGCATATCATATCAATGTCGACGATTCGTATACTCTTCCTATATGTTACCAAGTGAAAAGAATATTGAAATTATTTTCAGACCGCATCGTGCTTTCTTACTGTGCGGTTTTTTCTCTGTTTGTGGAAGGAAGTTTTTAATACTACCCGAAGCTATTTTAATTTCAACAGTGCTTCTCAGCGCTATTTGTACCCACTGATCCTGTTACGATCTTTGCAAGGACCCGTGCCTTCGTTTTACGTTGGACCCGTTTGCGGAAGTAAAATTCCGACAAGCGGTGGTAATCCTGCAGGGACACCGTTCTGGGAAAAAACCTCTTAGAACAGGGCTGCCCAAAGTACGGCCCTCGGCTCGTTTTTTTGTGGCCCGTGAGCCGTAGCAGAAACTATTTTATAACCGGCCCACAAGCTTCTCTATGTGGCTCGAGAAGCTTCTTTTTATCATTTATTATTAAACATGATAAAATATTATTGGTTAAAAAAAAGATCTTGCAATCTAGTAATTTACTTTTATTGTATTCCAATAATTTCATTTTGAATTTGAAACGACATATTCAACATATTTTGAAATGGCTGCATGAAGAGACCCCATGAAACGTAAAAGCTGAAAGCTCCTTTGAAAACTTAAATAGCCGTATATATAACTGATGGCGCCGGCATCGGCAGTAACGGGTCATCGTGACACTTCCAAAAAAGGAAAAAACAATCACAGTGGCATGATTTTCCCCGCACATTGCATTATTCACTAAGAAAATCTATTTGAGAAAACGATCAATATTCTTGAAATACTGAAGCTCGACATTAAACTTTATCAACGCGAGGAATCCACCACCACCAATTCTAAATAATGTTGACGGAAATGGAGGCAGAATACGGAGATTTGCTGCATTATTGCTTTTCTTCTAATAAACCGTTTTACCAGGCTTAAAAGATTTTATTCTCTTCGAAACTAAATCGCACGATTTGATAAAGATAAACCAATGCCCAAACTGGTAGATCCTAAATAGGCGAGTGACTTAGCTTTTGTGGTAGATATTACCAAAAATTTCAATGACTTGAACGGGAAGCTGCAAGAAATGGATCAACATGTCGAACTTTTATTAGCCAATATTAAAGATTTTGTAACGAAATTGGCACGAAACATTTTGGTTGCAGTTGCAGAATTAGCACATCTGAAAATATTGTTTTCGTGTATGCTGCAAGTGAGCAAAGGTGAAAAACTACTTTTCGCTGTTGCCTGTCATTTGCTTTTGGAGTTATGTGCCCCTGAAAGTGCTACGTGGGTTTGAAGATAGATTCCAACGCGATTCACCATAATGATGTTCGAACAGATTATCTATATCCAATACGACGACGAGCTCAAATCTAAATAGCAGAAAGAAAACAGCTCACATAAGGTATTTCTCTCTACGGTCGGAAGCACATAACAAAAATTTTGAATCCTGTTTGCGAATTTTGGTCACTTGAACGAAAACAATACGAGTCGATTATTGGAGGCAACAAGTTTATGTTTCTCATTAAATTGCCATCCAAAATACCTGTTACCAAAAAAAAGGAATTTTTGAATGCAATACAATCGAGTTTAGTTATTCTCTAATTTTTTTTACCATTCTGGAAAATAAGAAAAAAAATGATTATTTTGAGAATATATAAAAAATAAAATATTTAAAAAAAATCTGGCCCTCCAGCAGGTGTTAATTCTGAAAATTGGCCCGCGGCTTGAAAAGGTTGGGCAGGCCTGTCTTAGAAGGTCACGTCTCCACGCTCAGCAATGAGCATTAATAAAAACAAGAGGAAGGGGAGTCTCTGAATTCTCCACTTCCTTCAAAGAAACAAGGTTTCAAGACCATCCTGCCCAAGCGCGGAAAAAATAGAAGGAAGCTGGAGACTTCAGATCTTCTTCTTATTGGCATTATATCCACACTGGGACAGAGCCGCCTCGCAGCTTAGTGTTCATTAAGCACTTCCACAGTTATTAACTGCGAGATTTCTACCTCGCAGCTTAGTGTTCATTAAGCACTTCCACAGTTATTAACTGCGAGATTTCTAAGCCAGGTTACCATTTTTACATTCGTATATATCATGAGGCTAGCACGATGATACTTTTATGCTCAGGGAAGTCGAGACAATTTCCAATCCAATTTCCAATTGCCTAAAACTGGCACCGGGAATCGATCCCAGCCACCCTTAGCATGGTCTTGCTTTGTAGCCGCGCGTCTTACCGCACGGCTAAGGAGGACCCCGAGAGGAGCAGACTTCGAATATTCCTTCTAAATCTAACGTTGACATTATTTCTTCTCCTATCGAACTGAGCAATCAGTTCGATTTGATTAATGACGAATTTGAGGAAATCGAATCTACCTCTAGCCCAGGTGATTCGATTCATGCGAAGAAACAACGGATTCCGCCAATTGTGGTATCTGTTGCCGAGTTTTCTGGCTTTCGGAATGAAATCTCGGGTAACCTTCACGGGATCAAGGTTTCATTTCAGATTGCAAGGAAGGGTGGCTGCCGCGTTTTGCCGGGATCCTTTAACGATCGCAAATGTCTTCTTCAGTATTTAACTGAGAAGCGCCATAAATTCTTCACATACGACGACAAAACTGAGCGATTGACAAAGTACCAATGTACAAAAGTACCAATGTAGACAAAATTTCTCTTCTCAAAATGAGGTTCATACCCATGTCCCAACGGAAAATAACGGTCATGTTGCCAATTTAGGTAGATTCCGATTTTGATTTTTTAACTGAACAATTGCATCACATGATTGATGCAATGTTCAAAGCAAATACCATACCAGAAGCTGTTCAGTTTGGTATAAAGTACACACAAAAAATTGTTATCGGACTCCGTTTTAATGGATCCAAATAATTGTGTGAAAGTTCTAAATTGGAATGCCCGCTCTCTGATGGGTAAGGAAGATGATTTATTCAACTTCCTAACAGTTCATAATGTGCGTATTACTATTATAACTGAAACGTATTTAAAACCAAGACTCTCCATTAAAAGAGATCCAAATTATTTTATCTACAGAAATGATCGTCTTGGCAGCGCCTGTGGTGGGGTCGCCATTGTCATTAATAGACGTATCAAACATAAATTATTTTCGTCGTTCGAAACCAAAGTTTTTGAAATCTTGGGAGTTTCTGTTGAAACAAGTTTTGGACAATTTTCCTTCATTGCAGCCTACTTGCCTTTGCAAATTCTTCGTAATTGGTGACTTCAATGCCAAACACCGTTCATGGAATAATGCTCAAAGCAATTTCAACGGAAAAATTTATTTGAAGATTGTTCTGCGGGATATTATACTATTGAATATCCTAATGGCCCAACATGTTTTTCATCCACTCGAAATCCTTCGACAATTGATTTGGTTTTAACTGATTCAAGTCAGCTGTGTGGCCAATTGGTAACTCATGCTGACTTTGACTCTGATCACCTTCCTGTGACGTTTGAAATCTCATAAAAAGCCATTTATAATCCAATCAGCTCTACTTTTAATTATCATAGAGCTGATTGGGATTTATATAAAGCGTATATCGATAGGAATTTTGATGTTGATATTCCTCTCGATACCAAAAGTGATATTGATAATGCTCTCGTATCTTTGACAAATTTAATTGTCGAAGCCAGAGGTATTGCAATTCCTAAATGTGAAATTAAATTCAACTCCATTATTATTGACGACGATCTTCAGCTGCTGATCCGTCTTAAAAATGTGAGGCGAAGGCAATACCAAAGAACTCGCGATCCCGCCTTGGAAGTTATTTGGCGTGATTTGCAAAAAGAAATTAAAAATCGTTTCGCTATTATGAGAAATAGGGTTACTGCTCCTGGACTTCATCTCATAGCTCCGATATTGGTCCTACGAAAAACAAAGCAACGAAAAGGTATTTGATTTGTTTATTATTTTTGTGATTTTTTTCAGCGGTGAGCATGCATGTTAGCAAAAAGAAGGAACGAAATTGGTGCCGTATATCTTTGTTTCGCGATGAGATGAATATATGTACAGTGAGATTGAAAACGGAACAGTTCCCCTACCAACTTTGAGAATAATGTCTCGAAATTGGATCCCAGTTCGAAACCCTTTTGGAAATTGACGAAAGTTCTTAAAAAACCTCAAAAGCCAATTCCAGCGCTTAAAGAGGGAAATAAAGTTTTATTAACAAATGGCGAAAAGGCTCAAAAGCTTGCTCAGCAGTTCGAGAGTGCCCATAATTTTAGTCTAGGTCTCACTAGTCCAATTGAGGATCAGGTTACACGGAGCTTCAAAGACATTCTCAATCAAGAGAATGTTTTTGACCCTTCGTTGGGAACTAATTTGGATGAAGTGAGATCTATTACTAGAAAATTTAAAAATATGAAAGCCCCGGGTGATGATGGTATTTTCTACACACTTATCAAAAAACTTACTAACAGCTCTTTATCCTTTTTGGTTAATTTATTTAACAAATGTTTTCAATTGGCATACTTCCCAGATAAATGGAAAAACGCCAAAGTTGTTCCAATTTTGAAGCCGGACAAAAATTCAGCTGAGGCTTCTAGTTATTGCCCAATCAGTTTGCTTTCTTCAATAAGCAAACTGTTTGAAAAGATTATTTTGAATAGAATGATGGTTCTATTTTTGCTGATGAGCAATTTGGCTTTCGCCATGGGCTTTCAACCACTCATCAGTTATTAAGAGTTACGAACTTGCTCAACAAATCTGAAGGATATTCGACTGGAGTTGCTCTTCTTGATATAAAGAAAGCATTTGACAGTGATTGTCATGAAGGTTTGATTGTAAAATTGATGAATTTTAATTTTCCCCTGTACATTATTAAACTGATCCAAAATTATTTATCAGATCGCTCACTGCAGGTAAACTATCAGAATTCTAAATCTGATAGATTACCTGTAAGGGCTGGTGTCCCACAAGGCAGCATACTGAGGCCCATATTGTATAACATTTTTACTTCTGACTTACCAGATTTACCACCAGGGTGTCAAAAATCTTTGTTTGCAGATGACACGGGCCTTTCAGCCAAAGGGCGAACCCTTCGTGTCATTTGTAGTAGATTGCAAAAAAGTTTGGATGTTTTCTCCACTTACTTGCAAAAATGGAAAATTTCCCCGAATGCTCCCAAAACTCAGCTTATAATTTTCCCACATAAGCCGAGAGCTTCTTATTTGAAACCTTCTAGCAGACATATTGTCACTTTGAATGGGGCTCCAATCAATTGGTCTAGCGAAGCCAAATATTTAGGACTTCTGCTAGACCATAAATTAACTTTTAAAAATCACATTGAAGGACTTCAAGCCAAATGTAACAAATATATTAAATGCTTATCCACTTATAAAATAGAAAATCAAAACTTTGTCTTAAGAACAAACTTTTGATTTACAAACAAATTTTTAGACCTGCCATGTTGTATGCTGTGCCAATATGGACTAGTTGCTGCAATACCAGAAAGAAGGCACTTCAGAGAAATCAAAATAAAATTTTGAAAATGATTCTGAAGCTGCCTCCGTGGTATAGTACCAATGAACTTCATAGAATTTCTAATATTGAGACATTGCAACAAATGTCCAACAATTTCCAATTTTAGACATCTTCTATTGCAACGATTAGCTCCTTGTACAGCTTTGGAATAAATTAGGTTAGGTTTAGTTTATGTTTAAAACATTGTAATTCCTACATGGTTCAATTCAACCAGAGGAAAAATCCTAACTGCCAGAGGCAATTTAAATGTATTAATAATAACTAAAAAGTAACACAGCAAATAAGGATGATAGTGTTAAGAAAACACGGAACACCTAGTCTAAGAGATGAATGCATGTATTGGACAATTATCAAATAAAATAAGTTTAAAAAAAAAATCATATCGAAGCTACCAACTTGTCATAGTCACCGAATCACATAACGTTTAATGCGATTTTTGGTGCCCGAGAAGAAATAAATATTTCAAAATTATTATTTAAAAATTCTACATACAAAAAAACAGGTTTAAGCAATATGTATGAATAAATGGTTATAAAAATGCAACAGAAGTCTCCAAATGCGCCAGATGTCCGGGTATCTGCTAGAACAAAAATTGCATTCCAGTGTCTAAAGCCAATGCCGCTCAATGGGAATTGTTGGAGCCGAGTTGGTACTGCCACCGCGCCCTGCAAACAAGGTCACACCACAACCATATAGGCTGGGCAAACGACGAAGCACGGAATTGCGACAACCATAGCAACTGGCACTTGATTGATGGAAATTACTCGCGTGCTATGTCATTTGTCTTGTTCACAGGAAGAGAAATAACTTCCACTAGGACTGCAGCTGTCGTCGTTTGATGCTAAGATGTGGGTACGTTGCTATTGCCACTGCAGTGCTTTGCCAACTTTTAAACACGCAATTACTGACATACTTCAAAGAAGCTGCATAAATTACCCCATTTTAATGTATGCAAATCCATATCCGGTTTGCGCATCTTCCATCTCTGAATATTTCCAATAAACCAGAATCAATCGAACCCCTCTTCTTTTCAAAAATAGGGAAACGCTGAAACCTCGCCCAACCCCGCGCGCGAACAGTAGTGGTTAGTGCACTTTTTTTCATCGAACCGCATCATCGCGCGCGAACTGACCACTGGTTATCCGTCCATCGATGCGAGCGATCTGCTGCAGCCGATAATGCGGTGTGCCCAATTATGCTGCCAATCGGTTTGAAAATTTCTGAGAATGTAGACCCGCTGTCACTAATGAGGTGGTTTGCTGGTTAGTTATTGGGTGATATGCAGCTGACCGGTGGATGAAATCCGCTATTGTGACCCCTCTCCTGCGACATTCGCTGGGGGTCAAACTGGTCATACGGTGGTGGCTAATCGTACTCGTATCTGACCGTGTGTAGCATACGCAGCTCACTAATGAGAGCTTGGTCGCGTGTGCAAACCACAGGAACCATCTCCAAAAGCCGGGTGGCGAGTTTTATCTTGAAAGATTTGAGGAGGAAAATAGGGATACTGATTTTCCATTATTCAGTCCATATCAAGAAAGAAGAAGAAATAAAATCGTCACTCCGCGCTTTATTGTCGTGCACATCTTTTTGTCAAATGAAAAGCTGTCAAAAAGATGTCCTACGCCGATCGACTGGTAACCGCTTGGATTATTGTGTCTATTTAAATTATTTTCCTCTGTTATTTCGTACAATGAAACATTGCTTTAAAAAACGGCACATGTGTCTCAAATATATATGCTGATAATATTTTCGTACCAAAACTGAACCATTTGTTGAAAATATTAATTACGATTCGACTCAATTGACACCGAACCAATAAATCTCGTTATAAACGCATAAAACTGAAGACAATTCAAACGACAATAACAATACATTCCAGCTTCAACCATGTTGGCAAATATTAGCATATGTAAGGTAGTTCGAATGTACGATGTGCCCACTCTTGTACCGCCGTTCAACTTCGACAATGTCGCTGCCATTGGGGTCAGTTTACTTTTCCTTCCACTCAGCAAACTGTTCCCATTATCCCTTACTATCAATGGTTCGGATGGTGCGGTTACAAAGAGCGGACCAATCGAGTCGGAAAATCGATACACATGTAAAAGTCAATAAAAATTTCATTTTTCAACCGCAAATATGCATACATGGAAGCTATGACGGCACCCGGTTGAAACTGTGTAGGAAAGAACAAGGAAGCCCTTTTTTTCTCGTCCTTTTTATTGTCGACTAGCGATCGTTTGAGGATAGGTGCCAGTAAAACTTAATGGGAAAGCAATAAAAATTAATAACAAATTGACTTTTGAGGGTACGAAATGGTTTTTCGATGACGTGGACAAGAATGTGTGACAATATAAATGATTCCGGTAGTATTAGGGATATTTATTTATTGTTACAAGGTTTACTTGATTCCGATCGGTGAATTTTGTTCTCCTTTATATTTTTTTTTGGGAAACTATTCGGTAAATGTGAATCAAGTTTTCTAATTTTCTTGGTTACTGCTTTTGTTTTTAATAGATAAGCAATGAAATAGAATTTACAATGATATGGAAATGCTAATATCATCAAAAACTTAGACGTACATGTTCATGATAGTATTAGATGCGAAAGTATAGAATTGATTGTTCCGTTAGGATACGGCAGGCATGAAGAATGTTTTTTATAGAAGTCGAATTGAATTTAACTTCACGTAGAAGTAATAAACTCAAATCATTAATTATTGTAGATTTTACAGTTTATATGGTCATGTACGAGCAAAAATATGCTTCGATAACGTCATACGGGTTTAGATCTATATGAGTTTTAATATCCTTATTTGGTAGACATATTTTCTAGCCTCGTCTAATTAAAGTTTATTTTCACTGTGTAAAAAGCTATTCAAGAAAAAATATAAAAATGTTAGTTTTTCCTTGATCAAGTCAATCAAGATTAACACATTTGCCAACAACGTTCAACCTTAGTTACCTAGCTTATGTTTTTCGGGGAGTTTAGAAAAAAACTATAAACTGTAAAGGCTCCCCCAGACCTAAGCGATTTCATCGCCGCGACGGCGACAACTGGTCGCGCGATTCTATTGCTGGGTCGCTGCAGGCAATGTTCCATTTATCCTTCCATACCAGCGACGACAGAATCGCAGTCGCCAAGCGATAGAATCGCGTCGCAACTGTCGCGTCGCGTGTGTTTGGGGGAACCTTAAACTTCGACACTACTATGCAGAGCTTGAAATATTCATCTTCATGAAGCAACTTCGTCCGAACTTTGACAAACATTGCTTGAATATTCAAAACATAGAATGACATAGTCAGACGACTACTCCACGAACTCATTCATTCGACTGCACTGGCGGAGACAGAGGTGGGGCACCACGCGATGCAATCACACCATTGTTCTCGAAGGCTATTGTTCTTGCGCTTAGTAGTGCCCCACCAAAAAACAATAGCTGGCTCCGCCAGTGTTCAACTGTCACTGAATGTGTTTACTATGTGCAGAAAAAAACATTATTATCATTGTTTATGTTGATGTTTACCGCTGAAAGTGCCTCGCGGATGAAAATCGGATTCAGTCCTGTGTGATAAATCACTTTACTCATTTGAAACGTGTTCAGATTTAAGATAATTTATCAATTTGAAAAATGTGCATAAATATTCAATGACTAATATTCAACTGAATATTGACTGTCCAGAGCCGACTATAAATGTGTCCGAAGTGAACTGACAAATGAAGAAAAATGGACTTCACTAAAAAAATTCGATTATTTTACACTCTGCTACTATGTATGATTGCAGTTCATCTTTGTCCAACTTGTTTCATTCTTCGATGATAGCAGATCGGAGTTGAAGAACGGTGTCAAACAAACGCCCGGTGTTGAACTTAATCTAGAATTTAAAAAACTTAATAAAGCTTAAAAAAATCAAACAAACGCCCATTTTTGAAAACTCTTCGAGAAAGTAAGCCCCAAACCACAAACCCAAACATTTTCAGTTGGATTTAGATCTGAGCTGGCCATTTCACCACAGTTCGCCAGAAACGTTTATGTGCTCCGTGCAGCATGACAAGAGACATTATCATGCTGAAATATCATGTCATCGCCCATTACATTTTCAACAAATGGAATAAAACTTCTTTAAGAAGCTGTACATACCAGGGTAGAAACCGTGATATTGATAACAAAACATGATATTAACTTGTTTGAAATAAGAGTAAAAATAACTACCGAAAATAACAAAAAATTGCACCGAAATATCATAAAAATGTCGGTTTTTGATAGTAATAAGCACAAACTAATAGCTCAAGATATTGATAAATTCTTGTTAATGGCAAAACCCGATATTTTTATGATATTTCGGTGCAATTGTTGGTTATTTTCGCTAGTTACTTTTACTCTTATTTTAATCAAGTTAATATCATGTTTGATTATCAACTCTGATCCATCGATTTTGGCAACACCGTTTTTGTCTACCCCGATTTTGGCAACACCCGTTTTTGGCAACATTTTCTTCGATTTTGGCAACAACCACGAAAATATTTTTTCATATCTTTTTGGGTTAAAATCATTTCATTAATATGAAATAGGATAAACAAAACCAAACTTGAACGTCATTAAGGTTGATATGCGTATTGTGGGATCTGTGCGCATAGTGGGCACTTTCGCTAAAATAATGAACCGCCACGTGTGTCACTGCTCATTGCAAACAATTTCTAGTAAAACTTTTTTGTTCTTATTCACGTTTTCTATGTTCCTATTCTACTACCCTAACACTACGCTAATATAACCAGCCCACCGTAGAATGTAATATTTTTTGGCATTTTTAACCCCGATTTTTTTTTGTCGGCATGCTTAATCACACCGTTGTACATAGTACAACACTAATTAAGTGAAGCCCGCTTGATATACACAATGCACTGGATACTGCATGTGTGATCCAGGAGCAAACAAACCCTGGACGGATCAATAGATAATGATTAGCACATCCGATATAGCAACTTATAGCAACCTAGTCGTTTTACTCATCACTGTTTGACGATTTATTTTAAAACACTGTTGGCTTTTCCAGTTTTCTGATGTCACAATTGTATAACGAGCCTTTTGATTCCTGCATGTATGATAACAGTAAAACAGTAATGGTAACAGTTTGGTAGCATGTAACAGTAAGGCTCTCGAGTGTTCTGTTTGTAATGGCGGACTGTCAGTAGTGGAATACCTCCTTTAAAGCTCCCATGAGACCGCAGGTGTAATTCTATCTGCTTCTGTAGGCGAGTGGTGCGTCACATGTGGTTTTATTATTATTATTTCAGCCACAAGCCGGAGTGGCCAGTTTAGTACATACCAGTCGTCTCCATTCAGCACGGTTCATGACTGTAAGTAAGTAACTAAGTCACCAGTCACGCAGTCTACGGGGGGTCCGTAAATCATCGTCCACCTTATCGATCCATCTTGCTCGCTGCGCACCTCGCCTCCTTGTGCTTGACGAATCGCTGTCGAGAACCATTTTTCATCGGGTTATTGTTCAAAATTCTGACTACGTGCTAAGCCCACCGCAGTCTTCCTATTTTCGCGGTGTGAACGTTCATTCGCCTTCTCCACGTACCATCCAGCATCTGTACCCCACCAAAGATAGTACGCAGTAATTTTCTTTCAATAACTCCGAGTGCGCGTTGGTCTTGCACGAATGTCGTCCAAATCTCGTGTACGTTACTACCGGTCTAATAAGCATTTTGTAGGGAGTCAGTTTGGGATGGCGGTGAGCTCTATTCGATCGGAGAGTTTTGTAAAATCTATAAGTACGATGTCCTGGCTTTATGCGTCTCTTAATTTCTCTGCTGATATCGTTATCGATACCTTACCTGTGAGCCCAAAATACACGAATTATTCAACCACCCCGATTTTGTTATCATCGATACAAACTCGTGGTGGATGGCCAACTTTGGCCTTTTTAGCGCCTCGTTCTATCGTGTACTTCATCTTCGATGTGTTGATGACTAGTCTGATCCGCTTTGCTTCCCTTTTCAGCTTGATGTAAGCTTTTTCCATCTTCTCAAAGCCACGCGCCATAATATCTATGTCGTCGGCGAAACCAAATAGCAGAACGGACTTCTTGTGGACAGAAGTGGCGTGCCGCAAATGGTCTTCCGGCCTCCACTTGTCCACAATGTCACTCGCAGCGTAAGGCACAAAAGAAGTGTACATTGTGCTCATGACCCTGAAATATTCCTTGGTTGAGGGCCAGTTTTGTTAAACCGTGCTATGTCGCCAAGAATCGCGCATAGAACTTTGCTCTTAAGCACACTGATCACAAGCAAGTATGCCTCCATCAATGTCCATGTCAATGCATTCGAAAATTTGAGTTTGGTTACAGAAAACTGTTTTTTATTTTGTCA
Organism: Armigeres subalbatus; assembly: GCF_024139115.2. NCBI lineage: Eukaryota > Metazoa > Arthropoda > Insecta > Diptera > Culicidae > Armigeres > Armigeres subalbatus. The sequence goes on along the minus strand of NC_085140.1, from coordinate 48,755,107 downwards.
TGATCTCTGCATTCATCTCTCATCTCATCTCATCTCTCTATTCAGGTCGGTCCACGACTGTACTTCGCCAATCGCTTTATTCTTCGCAAATCGTTCTCCACCTGATCGATATATTTTGAACGTAGCGCATTTAACCATCTTGTAACCGTTGGATTGCTATTTGAGAGAATTTTGATAATAACAAACATGATTGCTCGACAACCTGAATTTATATGAAACGTAAAGATAGATTGGAAACGTCAGAAAGGATATGTTTTCCATCATCACTTTTTTGCAAGGACGTGGCCGACTCTAATGGTCATTTCAAATATTATTTATTATCACATACTTTATTATGAAACTGGCAAATTAGTATTCTAATCGTTTGATTACCATTCTTGAGTTTATTCCAATCCTATTTTGCACTACAATCTCGGAGTTATGAATAATGTCGCAAAAATGTCTATCATAATGCACGTACATTATTCAAACATACTCCACATTCTTTTAAGTACATATTCTAAGTATATAACTTCAATTATGCAAACAAAAAAAAATTGAAATTAAAACTTAAACTTAAAACTTAAAAATCAGGTCGTGTTGCCAAAATCGGGAAGGGACTGTATCACGATTTACTTGTAATGAGCCATTACCGTCTACTCGGGTACTTCTCAGAGTTTATTTTGGTTGAAATGAAACACACTGGTGTTTTTTAGACTAGACTGAAAGCTGCCCAGATCATTAGAGTACCCACTCCACTCCAAATTCCTTGATGCTCGTTGTGGTTTTTCACATCGAGTATCCTGCCAACAACTTGATGATTCATCAGGTACATCTAATTTTTTTCATCGCTGAACATCGCGTTACGCCACACACTGGGGCAGACCACTGTATTCGTTGGACATAACCTCATAACATTTTGGCTAGACAAAACGCCCTAGTGGCACTAACCTACAATGTACTAGCGTCTCCCCGCACTATCCATACCAGAATGCTGATTCGCCGACGCGTGGAGCTCTGTTCCCTAGGAGCTGACAGCTGAAAGGCGTTTTGCCTCATGAGTTTTCCGGCAACAGAATATCACCACTTTTTTGAAATGTGAATATTTTCAATATGATTGAGATTTTTGACAATTTTTGAATGGCATCAACTAGCTATCTTGTTTAACTGTTGCTTAACGAAAAAATATCCATGAATAGCGTTACAAATAAGACAATAAATCAGTGTTTGCTTAGCTAGGGCATATTGCCCCCCTTCCCCTATTTGTACCTCATGTAACAGTCAAACAATATAGCTAGCTGATGCCATCTTAAAATTGTTGAATATCTACATTTCAAAAAAATGGTGATATTTTTCTGCCGTAACTTGTTATGGTAGATGTACTATATTTCACCACCTTGTTAAAACAAGTAGTTTTTTAAAGCTCTAGTGCAATATGTTACCCAATTGTATTAAACAATCATACAGCTCTAGTAAACATGCATACGTTAACTGAAAATGTTGTTATTATAAATCTACGATTACTGATGTAACATGCATCTAACAATATTTGTCTCGATACCATTGCAATGTTTGTCCGTTTGAAGAACAGGCCAAAATAAACAAATTCTGGAAAAACTTATTAAACCTTATAAATTAAGAATAGAGTACGTATACACAATCATTAGAACTATTCAGAAATGCGATTACTAACGGTTTTACTTTAAGAGAGTTGACCCGAGTAGCACAACTCACACTGATTTGGTTGCAGCAACTCACATGTGACCAAATTTGGTTACATATGAGTTTTTGTAACTTCTCAACAACATGTGTGCTATATGGGGATGTTTTTGTCTTAATTTAGTTAAATAAAAGGTGGCGAAATTTAGCACATCAAATTTGGTGATTTCAATTATCACCTCGCCGCTGGCGAAATTCTATTCATACTTCTGAATTTTAAACCTGAGTTAATTTTCGGCACCATCAACAGCATCGATGTCTTCTTCTTATTTTTATTTGGATAAGATTTTGAGAGCACGCAATACGTGTTGCCTAGGCTCCGGGCGTTAGTGGATTCAATATCCGTTCAAACCAAACTCTAAACCTTGCGATAATATCGCTCATTGTCTCGTAATAGTATTTCGAGATATTTCTAGTATCCACGATTTTCGTCAAACAAAGAAACGGTTGCTAGTCCGGTTGTTATGGCGTTTGTCAGTTAGCTGATGAACCACAGTGCTCCCCCGTATTGGAAACACCTGATTTTTACCTTCAACAGATTCTAGAAAACTTTCAAACCGCATTTTATATTTCGAATGCCATCAAACCAAAACGAGGGCCCTAAAGATAATAGTAATAGAATAGTAATAATAGTAATAGAAATAGTTCTTCAGCGATTTTTTTTAAGAATTTAAAGGAGACTGAAATCATGTGTGGCCTAAAACTGGGTGAACTGTATCGACTGGGTGGCGTTGTGTTTCATGCTTCCCCAACCAGGGCTCTTCGATTAATTTACCATAGATACGACTAAGTTTTTCGCTAGTATTTGTTAGTATTTCTGGATACTGTCGAAAGTTCAGAGTTAGTTGCCCCTTGGTTCAAACCATTTCAATAGGACAAGAAAAGGGTGGCGAAAAATAGATCACGCAGTTGGCGACAATTGAAAATGTGTGGCGAAAATTGAATCAGAATACTTGCTTATTAAACGGCATTTTTATATAAATTGGCAATAATTTATTGTCATTATTAAATCAGATCCTTACCTAAGGACCAGTTTTACATAATAATCCCGACAACTCCAAAATAATTAGATTTTTTTTGCATTTTGCGACAATCTGAGAGATAAACGTACGTTTAGGGTGGCGAAATATAGTGCTTCCACCCTAGATGTTTCATCAAAATGTGGAAAATTTTATTTTTCCTACCTTCCTACCTACGTAATTCTAAGTCTAGTTTTGTTACGGCAATCTAAAACACGCTAAATATAAGGGAATACTCAGAAGACGTTTTGCCTCAGGGGGCGTTTTGGGGCCTCTTCTCCTTTAGAAAAATATGAATAACTTACGAATAGACAGATGGCGGCAATCAAAATATTTGGTTTAAATATAGAACAAATTAATATCTTTGATATCGAGAAGAAGAAAAGTGACAACATGTGGAGTTTTCTGTCTACGATTGTTCCAAATTTGGTATTAATGTGCATTGAAAATCAACATATTACCGAAATTCCGAATGAAACAGATATACAATATCTCCAAATTCTTCAATATTTGGTAGAATCGTCCCTTTCAGAAAATTAATAGACTTGTATTTTGGCTCCGTCCAGAGGCGTCGCGTCCGCATGTGCAACCTGTGCACTGCACAGGTAGCAATTTTGTCCCTAACATTTAAACTCTCGATAGATTTCTTGTCATTCTTATACAAATATATACTTGGAATATGTGCATTTTTCATATGTTTAGTACAAATTTAACGATTAGGTATAAATACATAATCCTACAATATGCACGGATTTTTTACAAGCGACATGTGATATGAGGCAACTGAAATGCTGTGATGGGGGCGCGTTGTATTTTACTGCACGATACCGAAACGATGCACTGCCACATGTTGTCCATCACGTGCACTTTCAGCTGAGAACAGTTTGGCATGCATCATACACGCATTATTTTGTATGTGTAGGTCTCCCGCTTTAACCGCAATCGGCGATGTATAGGTAGCCAAAGCGTTCATCGGTGGCAGTGCACGGTTTGGTGCCGATGCAGAAAAGCACATCGGTTTGGTGCCTACCGAGTAGGTACCTATACCGCTTCAAACAGCGCATGCGCGTTTGGTTGAAGAGCGCGCAATCGGAACAAAATAGAAAAAGAAAAGAGGCGGTGATTAAATAAATTTTCTGCTCTCTCAAAGCGTTCCATGGTGAAAGTCCGGTTTTAATTAAACGCATCGGATCAAAAGCGTTTTAATATTTCACATTGATTGGGATTTTGGGCTATGATGAATTTTTCATCAAATCCAATATCCAAAATATTTAGGAGCTATTCGTATACCATGTGGACATCTTAGGGGGTAGAGGGGTAGGAAGAATGTCCATGGTTCACAAATTAATGAAAAATTGCATGATCAGATCAACGCTGATGGAGGGAAGAACACATCTAAAACTGTTTGTCATCTGTCCACGTGGTATGAAAACAGCCCTTCGGAAAAAAAAGATTCATCAAAGGAATAAACTAAAATAGAATAATAAATAATTAAGGAACGTTTAGATTATAAACTTCATTATACAGACCCCATTTTCTGATGTGTATGACATGCTAATTAGAAATGTGTATTAGCCGTCTAATCAACCCCCTCCACCCACCAAAGACAAAATTTTTAGAAGAAATTTTTTTTCGAGAAAAAAAATATACAGAAACCTCCCCCCAGCCAATTTTCTGGCTACGCCACTGATTTTTAATATAATTGAATTTTCTGAACACATAACTTTTAAGACTTGTCTCATTCTACGAAATAACTTGAATTAAAATTAAAAGATACCGTTTCATTGAATAGATGTCTTATATGTCATATTGAAAAGCATTATGATTCCCCAGATTAGTTTGTTTTTCAATTTAACGCACTGTCACTTTAAGTTTAGTTTGAATTTAATTCGATAAATGGGATGTAGCTTAGAAGCAGATAGACGAAACATATGGGATCGTTTATGCAGTCATTTCAGGTCCCTTTTTCAGGTTTGGTTTTTCTCAAAATATTTAACTTTGATACGAGAAGCACGAACAATCATCAAATCGTCATTATTTTCCTCATTGAATTCTTAACTTTTTTCTACAACAAATATAATTTTGAAAAAGTATAACCGGCGCGTGCTTACTCGTAATTTTAATGCTGATACATTGACAGCTACATCAAACAACTGAAAACCGAAATACGCCGCTCGGTGCACAGGTTGAAGAATTGATCACGCGACGCCTCTGGCTCCGTCACTAGAAGGGGATCCAAAATATCTATGAATTTGAAAATTCTGTTTCTTGTGCATTTTTCAAAATCGATAGTCAAGAAATTCATTCTCTCAATTTAACGTCCGTTTCGGAGATACATTTTTTGAGAAATAAAAAGTCATACATATACAAATAGGGGAACTGCTCCTTGAATTCATACCATGTACCCAAATCAATACCATTGGTGCGTAAATTGTTTTTTTTTTTCTCATTTTTGTGATTTTTTTATCAGTGAGCACGCCGGATAACAACAAAACACGACACAAATTAAGCCTAAATAGCCTCTTTTGCGAATGTTATTGATATAGGATCTTTTTTATTAATAATTGAACAGATACCCTATGAAGGATACCACACAAATATGGAGACGCATGGTTGCCCACCATGTTGTTTGTATGGCGAATCAATTACTTTATTTCTTGAAAATACTATCACCAGAAAGGCTCGCCCGATATTTCCATTTTTATATAATATGGGAAGTTGGGGAAAATTTTCATGGCTAATTGATTGAAAGTCGGACCAGTATTCCAAAAGTTAGGCTAAATAACTGTTTTCTTTTTGGAAAAACGTTGATTTTTTTATTCACGCTATCCGAAATTGGTCACCCTAGTAACGGAACAAAAAAGACAAGTCAAGAGACAAGTCGGAGATATCGTACATATCTCAAAAATCATTTACCAGGGGTTTATTACAAAAAGTGTGACGAAGGGGGGAGGGCGGGTTGAAAATCGCAAAATTTTGCGTAACGTACTTTATGAATCTTCCCTGATAAGAAAACTATTTTATTGCTGTTTTCCAGGAAATAACGAACAGCGCACTGTGGTCGGATATCATGAAATCATGGCATTAATGAATAACTCCTTAGGATTGCATAATATAAGTTTGGTGTCTTCCACAAAGTTGTTGCATGATTAGTAGGCCATGAGGGTAGGGTAGGGTGGGGTGATAAACATATACCGTGTAAACTCAAACTTCGGACGCTTAAGCACTTTCTGACATACGATCATCCTGTTTACTTACATTTTAAATCACACAGTTATTCATAGTATTCATATTTGTGCTACGTATTTGATATGTGCCAGATATTGCGAAGGTTGTTTGCAATTTATGGAAATATTCGGCTTCTATTTGTTCCAAACCTCGGACACCGGCGGGGTTGGATTCATATTTCGGACACAAAGATTCAAACTTCGGACACCTGATTACACAGTACCGGGGAAAATAATTAGGAACAATTCTCACTGCACAGCTCAGATTGTCTTTTAACCATTTCGTCACAATGTTTTAATATCTTTTATTAGAATGTAACTATACTAAAACAAGTTAAAACTGTTAGTCCGTCCGATTCAGCTGGACGAAACATTTCGATGAAATATTTCAGAAAATTTCCCATACAAATTGCAGCGTCCGAAGTTTGAGCGTGTCCGAAATTTGAATATCCATGGTAGTTCGGAACTCTCCCGCTAGGACGGCGCTTCAGCTAACTTTTTATATGAGCATGATAGGATGATGGTGTCTTCAGCAAAAACCAAGAATTCAATATTATGAGCAACTCTTGTGAAGAAACTATCTTTGAAAAGGCTTTTGATTCTGAGATACAATGCATTTCATGTAAAAAATGTGAGTTTATCCAAAATTTGATTATTTTTAGATTAATTTTGCATCTATGTGCAATATTTATTTTTGCATAAGCTTTTTGTATCCCAAAGAGTAATATATGGTAGGGTATGACCCGATTTAACCGGCAAACAACCTAAAAATTGTCTTAATAATTGTAAAATAGTTAAAATATATAGAAAAATCGATTTATTTTCCCACTCCCTCCACATCCCACCAAGATTTTATCTCGGATAGAATCTTTGCGTTGTAAAGAATGTAATGGAGGGGAATTTGGTTGCAGAAATTTGCCGTAACTCTCATTTGTTTCATTTGTTCCACTGAATGATTTTGCGCTCAATTTACCATACGCCACGAATTCCTTGAAAGCAGTCCTACCATTGCTATCATTCATAGTGCCATGCAATAGAAATTTTATACTGGTACTATACTGGCCATGATCGCATATTTGTAACATTTGCATTTTGGTTGATTTTGTAAATCTAACTCAATCATTTCGAGCTTACCACATATAAGCAAGATAGTAAAGCCTTTTTTACTGTTGTGGGATTAGATGCAGTAAATTAGGCCTTCCGAACAGTTCACGGGCTTTTTACAAAATGACGTTGGCATACGTTTAACGTTGGCATACCAACTGTTTATGCTGAACATAATAAAAACACAAAATGAAGATGAAAATAGAATATCGCCAAACATGGTATTTCTGACGAAACTTATAAAATACACATTTTCAATTTTTTATGATTTGCACACTCCTCGAATTAGACATAGATTTATGAACAACGTTAATTAATTTAACGTTTTGATATGAACTAGTCAGAACTTATGGATAAAATAAAACCTTCTTGTTTCAAAATCCGTCCAGAGTGAACTAACTTTAACTTCAAGGGAATCAAATATGTAGTGCCATTTAGTGATTTCTCAGCTAAATTCCAGACTAATATACTTTAAAACAATACTGCTGCAATTCAAAATAAACGAAGCTTAAACACGGCCCAGAAAATTTATATGCTCATTATAATATTATTTTGACGGCCTACTTTGATTGAATAAGTGACAGGTTTTCGTCAAACACATGCAGAACTCAATAAATAATTAAGCACTGTGGAAGATTTACGGCAAATTTCTGCAACCGAATTCACGTCCGTTACATTCTTTATAACCCAAAGATTCTATCCGAAAAAAATCTAAGCGGGAAGTGGAGGGAGTAGGAAAATAAATCGATTTTTCATCATATTTTTGAATATTTAACAATAATTAAGGCGTGGGTCCTCCTTAGCCGTGTGGTGAGACGCGCGGCTACAAAGCACGACCATGCTGAGGGTGGCTGGGTTCGATTCCCGGTGCCGGTCTAGGCAATTTTCGGATTGGAAATTGTCTCGACTTCCCTGGACATAAAAGTATCATCGTGCTAGCCTCATGATATACAAATGCAAAAATGGTAACTTGGCTTAGAAACCTCGCAGTGAATAACTGTGGAAGTGCTTAATGAACACTAAGCTGCGAGGCGGCTCTGTCCCAGTGTGGGGATGTAATGCCAATAAGAAGAAGAAGAAGAAGAAGAAGAAGAAGGCGTTCTCCAAGTTATTTCATTGTCAAATCGACTTAGACACTACTATATATTGCTCTCCAAGGTACATAAAAATTATGCGAAGATGAATATTTCACATAGATACAAAATTAAACTAAAAATAATCAAATTTTGGATAAACTCACATTTTTTACATGAAATGCATTGTATCTTAGAATCAAAAGCCTTTTCAAAAATAGTTCCTTCACAAGAGTTGTTCATAATACTGAATTCTTGATTTTTGCTGAAGACACCATCATCCTATCATGCTCATATAAAAAGTTAGCTGAAGCGCCGCCCTAGCGGGAGAGTTCCGAACTATATGTTTATCACCATATGATGGCCTTATTATCATGCAACAACTTTGTGGAAGACACCAAACTTCTATGATGGAACCCTAAGGAGTTATTCATTAATGCCATGATTTCATGATATCCGACCACAGTGCAGCGCCATCTACAAAGGTTATAGAGCATAGGTGTCTTTGGAGCATAAGTCCGAAATGCCAAATACCTTTCCCTTTTTACCCTTGAAGGAACTTAAGCAGAAAAGTATTTTTTGGTAGAATGTTGAGTCTTAAAAATAAGTGTGGTCCGTTCTGCTCATCATCTTGAGTATCTGGAGTTGTCAGCACTCATTATTATATAATGTAGGGGCTTGCGTGAAATAGAACTTGAAACAAATGAGTGTTCAGAACAGGTATCCACCGGTTAACACTAAACGGATTAACTTAATTAACAGATGACAGTATTCGACAAACTGATTTGATTTTATTTTGTTTTAAATGTAACGTTAAATGTAATGTAATGTAAAGAACAGTTGTCCAGTGTTTGGAATGATTCTTGAATGGTTTTAATATCAATAAAAAACGTTATTTAGACAATCACTAATATTTCGGGGTCAAATGGTGGAGGCCATTTTATTATTTTTGTTACAGAAGATCGGCATTTGAAGAAAATGTACATTGGACCTCTTCATTTTTTCAAAAATTATCAAAACTATTTTCAATTTTGAAAAAAAAATCTAACGAGAGATATAAAAGCCAAAATCATCGCAACAACCTCTAAAAAACGGAAGCTTTTGATGTGATCTACAAGTCCTGTGAACATTGCGATTCGTTCCGTTCACGGTGGTTAACCATGTTAAAAAGATTGTCAAGCTTTTAAGTGCTTAAAAACACTGTTTCCCATGAAAGTAGTTGTTCTACAAAATTCTTAAATTCGGAAAATAGCATTCCAATATGTTATGATTAATTAGATGAGTGTATTACTTCTGCGTGAAGTTAAACGCATTTTACAATTTACGCAATTGCGGTGTCTTCAGGGTTATTATTTTGCATAACAATGTGATAGATATCTATTCTGAAAAAATTTTGACCATCTAGTCACATTAGGGAATATTTGGAATATTATGGAAGTGCTAATATCATCTTCCAAAATTAGACGTACATGTTCATAATAAAATTAGGTAGAGGCGAAAGTATAGATTCAATAGTTCCGTTAGGATACGACAGGCATGAAGAATATTTACAGAAGTGGAAATGAAAGCGACCGGTGGGCAAGATTTGTGACGGTACTCACAATTCACTCGTCACAGGAGGAAGGTCGTGAGATTTATACCATCACAAATATTGCCCTCCGGTTGCTTTCGAATCCACTTCTATGAAAACATTCTTCATGCTTGCCGTATCCTAACGGAATTATCAAATTTATATTTTCGTCTCTAATTTATTCTATCATGAACATGTACGTCTAAGTTTGGAAGATGATATTAGCACTTCCATAACATTCCAAATGTTCCCTAATGTGACTAGTTGGTCAAAATTTCTTCAGAATAGATATCTATCACATTGTTATGCAAAATAATAACCCCGAAGACACCGCAAATCAAGCCATAAAATAGATCAAAAAGTGATCCGGAATCTGACCAAACGGAACAAATGACTTCAGCACGCTTTCCTTTGACTTTGTTTTGTTTTTCAGAGAGGTGAGCCAGCCAAGGGCTGAAAGCTTTTCAAATAAAGACAATAATAATTGTTTTTCATTTCTCTCAATAAACTCAATGGAGTACTTTCTTCAAAACAAGTGTAGTAAAAACATTAACTTTGAGAACTCCCAGGTATGTACTACTATCAGATAATCTTGTTTTTTGCTTCAAAAATAATTTCGGTTCAGAACCAATAAAAAGGTGAACATGTCACTCAGGAACCAGCATTCTGTGATGCTTCGGAATGTAATTTTAACGCGAAACCGTTGAGAAACATCACGTTGAAAAATCTAGTTTTTTCCTAAATGAAATTCGGATTAGTCACGTGAGTATTCACCCAGACACAACATTTAAGCGCGACTATAGAGCTTACAACATTATTAAGAAACGAGAGTATTAGTTTTGTTGGAGACGTGTAATACTCAAGTTGCGTTAGAGTTTTTTTTAGGTTTTCAAACCCTCCTTCTCTCCAAAACAGTTAGTTGTTTTTCATCCAAATTATTTGTTCTGTGCGTGGCGTACGGAAATGGCAAATCCTCTCCCCCATGAACTCAAAGGAAATTAATATACGGCCCGGCAGTATTACGGCCACATGTATACAATAGATGAAGTGAGAAAGGATACAAATACATTAATTCGAAATCCTATAGTTTTAAATAGAATGACTAGTTATGATTATGAGATAATTTTACTCGATATTGTATTCCACTTTCTTTTAAGAAAAACAACATTTAGATAATGATAATAACACCAAAATATGCGACTAGCGAGAGTGCAGTATCATTTGCTAAATGCTCTACTTTGGGCTGCTCGCAATTACATTTGAGAGTGTTCTCGTCCCTCTGGCGCAGCGGATAGCGCGTTGGACTTCTAATCCAAAGGTCGTGGGTTCGATCCCCACGAGGGATGTTCGTGTAATGTTTTGGTTCCGATCCCCGAATTTCAAGGATCCCTTCAAAAGCCACAAACGATCTTTGTTTTTTGTATCGAAAATCGAATATATGTGTTTTTTTTTTCAACCCACCCATAAGGTTTTTGTTCAATCAGCACCATGCGCGTTTTGTTTTCCATGCAAATAAGTTATTTTACACCTCTTAAGTCTGAGTGTTTTCTCCAGGTCCAATTTTTAAACACATTTAAATGCTTGAGAAAGCCAAATACCTAATCAATTCGTGTAGCAGATTATTGTGATATGAAGCTACCCTGGTTAATTTTGTGTGCACGTTAAAATCATTCCCAGGGCATAGTGTATACATTGTGCTTGCCATACAAGATATGTAATATTATATAAATATTATGTATATACTCTTGCAATGGCGGGCTTAGCAAAGCAATTAATAAACTGAGGAAATGCTAATAGAATAACTTAATTGAAAAGGCAGGCCGAGTACCAGTGGAAATGTAAAGCCATAGAAGATGATGAAGAAGAAGCTTCCCAGAAAAGCTGTTCTCGCTCATAATTTTCGATAGCTCTAAATGAATCATACTATCGTATGCCGCCTTGAAATCGATGATCAGATTGTGCATTAGGAACTGGTACTCATGGAATTTTTGAAGGATTTGCCGTACAGTAAATATCCGTCGTCAATGCAGCCGGCTTGATAACTTCCCACGAACGGAAGATGATCTGGGCTATCACTTTGTAGGCGGCATTTAGGATGGTAATCGCTTGAAAGTTCTAACACTCCATCTTGTGGCCTTCATGTAGATGGGGCACATCACCTCTTCCTTCCACTCTTCCGGTAGCTGTTCAGTTTCCAAGATTCTGACTATCAACCTGTGCAGACAATTAGCAAGCTTATCTGGGCCCTTCTTAATGAGTTCAGCTCCGACACTTTCTTTACAAGCTGCTTTATTGGTCTTTAGCTGTTGGATGACATCCTTAGCTTATCTCAAGGTGGGAACTGGCTAATTTCTATCGTCCGCCGAACTAACGTATTCATCTCCTCCGCTGCTTTGATCTTCACTGCCTGTACTCTCAGCGCGGAGAAGGGCCGTTCAGCCGAACAGACCATTAGGCCGAAAGGGTCATTTGGCCGAATATGTCATTTGGCCAAATATGTCATTTGGCCAAATGTGTCATTTGGCCGAAAGGGTCATTTGGCAGAATATGTCATTTGCCCTAATACGTCGTTTGGCCAAATAGGTCAGTTGGTCGAATAGTCATTGGATCGAACAGGACATTTGGCCGAAAGTTGTTTGGCCGAACAGACCATTAGGGCGAAAGTAATTTGGCCGAAAGGGTCATTTGGCCGAATATATCATTTGGCCGAGTAGGTCATTTGGCCGAAAAGGTCATTTGGCAGAATAGGTCATTTGGCCGAAAGGGTCATTTGTGGGGTCAGTGTACACCAATATGAAAGCATCCCAACATGTTAATACCCAGCCAACACAAAGTCGCATATGCTAGCGAATTGGTCTCCCTTTTGTACTCTTATTCGCCATGATACACGATCTTATGTTAAGAAAATTATTTTGAGCTTTTTAGTGGAATGTCTTCACTTGTCATAAGACAAGTTTGTACCTTCCCATTTAATTCCACCACTTGATTGTACCTTGACACAATGGTACAGATATATTGAATAATCTACACACTTAGAATAAATTACCGACTTCGGTAATTCGTTTACCGAATTCTCAACAGCTGAACGTTCGGTAACCTGTTCGGTAAATAACGAAACAACCGAACGATCGGTAAACTGGTTCATCCCATGAAATGTCAAAATTACCGAGCACTTCGGTAATTTTTTAATCATTACCGAAATGGTCAGTAATGATGAATATTTTGATCATTTCTGTTTTGGTTTGATATTTTGTTGGAGATGAAAACAAAAAAAAATGAGAGTTGAAGACAAATACATTTATTTCCACAAAACAGATTCAAATACATAAGTCACATAAAATCGGAGAGCATATCATTACAGAAGATCGTGTAGTTGCAAGTTTTGGTTGATATACTCCGAGGCTGGGTACATATAGAAATCGCAGGAAAACATCCGAACCATCTCGTGAACCAATAGGCAGACATTTTTCAACAATGTTCGATTGCATGTAGGAACTCGAATGTCGTGATACTGATTGCAAGTCTGCAAAAACAGAAACAAATTATGCTTGAATCAAACACGAAAGATCTTTAATTACCTGGATTGACAAAAGCGTACATTGCAGAACCGTTTCCGCACAAAAGAAATTTTTTCTTCTTGCAGCTCAAAAAGCTTCTGGCGTGGATGGCGTGGTAGTGTCACGACGGCTACCGAATTCTCGGCTTTCTTTACTGTTCGTCCGGTACCTGTCGTTACAGATTTCGGTAGATTTGCTCATTTGCTGATCTTTCGGTGATTTTCTGACAGCTATTTTGCTATTGACACTCTCGGAACCGAAACTTCGGTTAGGTTTTACAGTTATTCGGTAAAATATTGCTTGATTACCGAAAAATCTGTAAAAACAAAATTTACAGGATTTTTTCGGTAATATATCTTACCGAACTCAGAAAATGAATCTAAGTGTGAGAGCAAGTAAAAAATAATGCTTTATTTCCACATCAACATTCAACATGTTATATGGATTTGTTTTAGTTTTGACTGCTATTTCGATTTCTCAAAAACTTCCGACACCGGTTACAAGAGGTCAGAAAAATAAAGAAAAAAAAACAAAAATATCATACACAACAAGTTATTTGAAAATCATGAATTTTGATTACCAATATTGTGGGAATCGAATTATTTCTAATTTTAGCCATTACATATTAGAGCCACCGAGGGATTTCCGGAACCATAATTTTGGATAGCAATGACTATTCGCGAAATGTAGAACGTATTGAATCAGTGCAGCAAACATTCAAGCGTTTTTTGTATAGACAATTTCATTGCCCTCATGAAACATATCAGAGAAGAATTAGCGGCCTGCAGATCACATCATTAACTGATCGACGGCCCGTCCTTGATGTGGCTTGACTCTACACTTCGTCGACTTGTACTTGGTTCTATTCACTGCAGCAGTGGCGCCGGGAGTGGGTGGGACAAGTAGGACATGTCCTACGCAAGAAAATACCTGGGTAGGACAGTCGAAGCATTGTCCTACCTAGAGGCCTTGATAAGAGAAACGCGGATAGAAAATGTAGCTCTGCCAACACTGCAGCCAATCAACACATGAAAAGGAAGAAATGATTTATCCAGGTAAAATTTTACATATCGTTATTTAATGTGTTCACATCACATGGCAATAGAATCCAACAAACAAAACAATTGCATTTCAAAATCTATCATTTATATGCATATATTATTGATAACAAATTAAAAATGCATTTAAAATTGTTTTATTCGTAAATGGTGTTAAATCCAATTTAGCCGTTTTCAGTATTTGAGCCGATGTTTTGGCTGCTTGACAGGTCTCTTGCTCGATTGGCTGCTGTTTTTTGACGGTTCGATTGGCGGCACATGTCAATCCGCGTTTCTCTTATCAAGGCCTCTAGTGCTACCCATGATTATGGTAAGAACATACAGTATGGATAACTAAAGCATATAAGACTGTTTCAATTTCTTGATCGAAAAAAATATCGTTTAAACGCAGAGGCGTCGCGTGATCAATTCTTCAACCTGTGCACTAGAGTGATTCAAATTTTGACTTTTTTTGCACCCCGATGCTTAAACGATTGTATTTGCTATTTAAATAAACCTCCTAAATTTTTAGCTAATTTGGATGTAATTTGATTGTTCACACGTCATTTGAAGTTTATATGAAAATTACTATGGAAATCGGCATTGATGTAAAAGATCGTTCCGTGAGATGGCCCATGAACTATTTGAATATAATTAACGCTTCGACTTCATAGAACACTTCCTAAGCTGAAAGACAGTTGTTGTTGCGAAGCGATTTGACTTTTGTAAGCAAAGTTATATAGAAAACAAAAATGCTCATTATTGATATTGATGTTACTCTTTTACGTGTTAAAATGAATTTCCCACGATTCTGTGTTTTCTTAATATCTTTTTTTGTAAGCATCAAATCGTTTCGCAACAAAGATGAGCTGCTTCCTTGCTAAATTTGCTCTGTCGCCAATGTCTTCATACGTTTTTAAAGCTTTATGGGAAGCGTTGTGGAACGGTTTGCCCAAATGTTACTGTTTTCATATCGATTTTCATACAAACTTTATATTACGCGTGCTCACTCAAATTACAACCAAATTAGCTAAAAAATAGGATGATTGTTAAAATAGCAAATGTAATCGTTTAAGCACAGGGGAGCGAAAAAAGTCAAATTTTGAATCAGTCTACTGCGTACCGTTTGATTGAAGTTGAATATTTTGAGAAAAAACGTGTAAAAAAGGGACCTGAAATGAAATCCAATATAATCGTTTATCTTCAAGCATGTTTCCCATGTCTATCTGCTTCTAAGCTACATCCCATTTATCGAGTTAAGCGAAGAACTGATCACTGTATCAAAATTCACAAAAATAAAATACAAATAATAATCTGATAAAATCTATTAATCTGCTCATGCATGTTTTCATTAATTTGTCTGAACCATGGACACTCTTCATACCCCTCTAACGCCTAAGTTGTCCACATGGTATACGAATAGCTCCCAAATATTTTGGATATTGGATTTGACGAAAAATCCTTCATAAGCCAGAATCCCAATGAATATGAAAGACGTTCTTGCTCCGATGTGCTTATTCAAAGCCGGACTCAAGATTTTTTTATGTACAGGTTATATGACTTCGTCAGTAGATGGGAATAACCAGCGCGGGGGGGAAACATACATTTTCAGTGCAAAACGTAAACAAACGAGCATAAATTCCATACAAAAATCCAAGATGGCTGAGTTGGGGATATTGACAAGTCAGAACACCCCCCAATAAATGCATCCTGGCCGGACTTTCGCCATTGGGCGCTTTGAGAGAGCCTCTTTTCTCTTTATGTTTTGTTTCAATCGCGCGCTCTGCACCGAACCGTGCACTGCCAACGAAGAACGCTTTACCTACCTATACATCGTCGATTGTAGTTAGAGCGGATGACCTACACATACAAAATAATGCGTGTATGATGCACGGTAAACCGTTCTCAGCTGAAAGTGCACGTGTTGGACAACATGTGGCGGTGCATCGTTTCGGTATCATAAAATAAAATATAACGCGCCCCCATTGCAGCATTTCAATGCCTCATATCACATGCCGCCTATAAAAAAAATCTGTGCATATTTAACGATTATGTATTTATTAATCGGTAAATTTGTACAAAACATATGATAAATGCACATAATCCCAATATATATTTGGATAAGAATGACAAAAAATCTATTGAGAGTTTAAATGTTAGGGACAACATTGCTACCTGTGCATTACACAGGTTGCACATGCGAACGCGACGCCTCTTTTTAAACGTTAATCTGACAATCGTGGAGGTTTCCGGGATTGTAAAAGAAAAATCTATTCTGAAAGGCTCTTCAGAATCTGTGAGGATTTTTTTCTATTGCGAAAATTGCTCAATGATGTATTGAGATTTTCCAAGAAGTCTTGAAGTTTCTAATAGTTTTTGCCCTTCCATAAAATTGTAGAAAATGTTCTGGAAGTACGTTACTATTCCTGCTAGTTCAGGAAGGCTCAGAGAATTTCTGAAGTTTAGACAGACATTGAACAAAAGTCGAATATTCAAACAAGGATATAACTTAGCTTAGCTTAACTTGACTGTACTTGTCAATGGTTGTAGATTGCGCTACAAAAAATGTTGTAAATTGCGCTACGATCAAACTAAATAAAAGTTAGGATTTACCACCTATTCTGGGTGTACACGTTTCAGCCGCACTTAAATATAGATCAATAACGTCGCCAGTCAGCTGAGAAAGGAGGAATGTTAGTGTGTAGTTGTTGTTCTTACTAGAGACCGAGAAAACGGTCCTCCTGTCTATAAGGCAGAAGCTGTAGTCACTAGACTGCAGAGCTCGTCTCCAAAAATTGAGAAACTAAACAAGGGTATTAGAGATCAATTGCAGAAATATGCAAAAATGAAATAGTTTATGATGATTGTAGCACATCCGGATGTGTGGTTGCAAGCCTATAAGAAAAAGAACTCTGAAAGCTTCTTAAAGTTTATTGAAATCTGTAGGAATCACAAATATACCTACGTTTGCATGAAATCTTAGAAGTTGGAAAGAAAGAAGTCTAAAATACGGAGTAACATTATTCTTGAGATTTCTGAAAACCCATGTATCCTATTGTACTGTACTACAGTATCGACCCGATTTTGTCACTCCCCGATTTTGACTACCTCGATTTTATCACGTATTTGACCCGAATTTGTCACCCCAAAAAAATTGAAAAACTTTGTCATTCTTTTTATTTTTACAAAAAATTCCGCTAACAACAATGATTTTCATGAAATAACTTTCACCGTCTGTGGTTTATCATGAGTCATTTCTGAGTACCTGTCATGAATTTCGTAGGCTTTTTCGATAAGAAATTATGGGCTCCGGTCATGCATTTTGCCTTCCCAAGGCATAAACTGATTCATATTTGTGAAATAAATAAAGAAATTGAAAATATTTTTTCCGATTTTGTATCATTTCCTATTTTATAACCTTAAAATTCATGGGGGATGATAAAATCGGGATTTTACTGTACTACTAGTACTGAACACTCTGAAAGATTCTTGGACGATCATAAGCTCTACTGGTAGATCGTAGCGATGTTTCTAAAGATTTCTGAAGGTTCGAAATTCGTGATAATTGCTTGAAACATTGAATATTTTTTTAATTTACAGAAAACCATAATCATTTATGTAAATTCGTAAAGATGTTTGAAGACATACTTCTTGGAAATGTTCTGTAAACTCTGGAAATGCAATAATTGTGTTAATAGTCATAGGAGTTTTTATAACTTATCTTAGGATGTCCGAAAAAATCTCTTGAAATCCGAGTCCCTGGAACTCTCTAAAATTATTTTATAGATTCGATAATATGTACAGTTTTTGTCCTACCCACGTCTCGGAACGTGACCGCGCCTCTGACTGCAGCATTACTAGTGACCTCCCGTTTTTGGTTTTCCACGCATGGTATACGTCAGGTGGATCTATTCTGCGTCCCTAGATCAAAGACAAACCTGGGAAAAACTGCGCCTCTTTCTCGTTTATGCCGCACTTGTAACGAGAGCTACAACGACGTGGACATTTTTATGGGGCTTTCGAAATGGATCAATCAATAAGCAAAAACTGCCGCTATGGAACGAACAGATCGAGCCACCGTAGACATGTTCTATCCTGAGAGTTCTGTCAAAACAACACGAATAGAAATATGCGTATACAGTGTCGCCGTTGTTTTGATGTAGTGAGTGCAAAATCACTCCGGAATTGGATTTTCCTTGATCCGAATAGGTTCGATAACGATTCCGACCATCGACCTACTAGACCCAGCAGTAGGCTCTGGAAAAACTTTACCATTTTTATTGAATTTCCGCGCGGCTCTGAAAGGTCGCTTACATAACTTGTGAAATAATCAAAAAAGTATGTATTACCAAATTGAAACAAATCTCAGAAGGACATTCTGCAATTCAGTTCATCATTCAGTTCAATGAAGTTCATCAGAAACAAAGATTCTTGTACTCTTTGCAGTATTGAATGATATTTAAAGCATCTTTAAACCACTTAACCTTCTAATCTTAGTGTTGGTGAATTTCAAATTGTCTGTCAATGTTAAATTTTCGCATTTTTATTTTCATTTGTAAGAGAGGGGTGCTAAATCATGGTTTCGCCAAGAGCGCTGGTCCACGCTACGGCTCTGGTAATGACATTAATGAACTGAAAAGCTGCGAAACAGATCATGTTAACATTCTGAACTGAAGTGGCGCTAATCTATTAAAAATTTCAGTTAAATATTTTCGAAAAACACCGTGGCGTTACCGTTTTTGTTTGTGTTAGAAATAAATCTGCTCATTCAAAGGCTGAGGTTTTATCGGTTTTATCATTTTGCACGAAGTCGAACGAACTTTTCCCTATTTCCATGTCTTACTCCATCCTTTCCAGTACAGGTAAGGGACCGTACACTAATAACGTAAGCAATTTTCCTTGGTTTTTCAACTTCCCCTCCCCCATGTAAGATTTTTCCCATACAAATCATTTTTTATTTCTATGGCGCGTAAGAAAATGGCAGACCCCTCCTTCCCCCATAAGTGCTTACGTAATAAGTGTACGACCCCCAAATGTCGTTTCAAAATGACGTCACATGTTTAGAGGGAGAGGATTTCAGATTTTGTGACTATACATATACTAGGTATACAAAAAAGCTAGACAGAGGGGGGAGGGGGTATCTAGAAATCTTAAAAAGTAGAGGACGTCATATTTGAATCGCCCCTGATAATAAATACTATTAAGGGTCAAGGCACAAACCTCTTAAATGGAAGGGAACGCACAACCTGAGCCAACGTTCTGATACTGCTTACAAATTACATTAAGCAAAATTCATTTTATACATTTTTTATATGGGCGAGGCGATTGCATATATTTGTAAAATAATAGGGGAACAGGTGGTAAAATGAACACGTTAAGCTTTTTCTCGTATTATTCTTAAACTAAACAATAAAACACAAAACAAAGTACATCAGATCATTTTTTTAATACATCTCCATGATAAGTATTGGAAATTAGTAGTCAAAATCGTGATTTTATATGTATTTTTTGCATTTAAAAAAACTGTGAAATTCCAGACCTGTAAAAGTTATGCGGGTAAAATGAACATATGGGGGTGGTAATATGAACATAGCGGGGTGGTAAAATGAACATATGCAGGTGGTAATATGAACACCTTGTGAGGGTAAAATGAACATATTGGTTTCATTGACATTTTTCATGTTAAAAATTGATAGCACAAAACATTTATGGCAACATATTATAAGATCAGAGTTTATTTTCTTGTATATATATTGTAATAAACGTAAAAAAAAGTCCATTTCATAACTACCTTTAAAACAACTTAAAACAAAAGAAAGGATTGAAAAGTGTTAAAACACTTAAGTCTGTCGTCCACGTTAATGAGAGATCTTAATTGCAGGAGCAGCATTTAGAATCATCCTCGTTCGCAGTACATTCAACGTGGAACCACATCAAACATGAAATGCATTTCTCCCATCTTTGACCGTCGATTGATTCCGAAAACGTAGCACCACATAGATTAGCATTAGCATTAGCATTAGCATTAGCATTGTTACGGTGTAATTCGTAGATTGGACACTAGTGATACTCATGTTTTACTTTTGAGATCCTTATCTAGAATGCTATCAGAAATCAAGAAGGGGAATGGTCCTTGATTCCAGTCTTAAACAAAAATAACAAAAGCATGAGGATTACTACTCCTGGCCACGCCCATCTTCACCGTAACTAGGGAGAGGAAGGAAGTGTTGATGTAGTACTTACTTAACGAGAGGCCACCGACTTAGCGACACCCTCATAAGCACCACGGAGTTGGATAATGAGGAAGGTATTCGTTGGGTCAGGATTTGCCTGTAGCTGGCAATGTAACCGTGGTAGATCTTACCCCGTAACACACCACGTAAAGGTGTCTACCCAGCATTACGGGTAAAACGTAGCACCACATAGATCGCACAATATATCTTCACAGCTTTCATCCTGTTTTTGGACTTTGCCTCGGGTTTTTGCCGGTTTTCGTCCTTTTTTTATCGCTTTGATCGTTTTTGATACTTCCGACGCCGTTATGCTTTGATAATAGCTGTCCCCGGTAATCTCAACTGCTCGTTCGGATTTACGCTTCCGCTTGGAGGCTCTCGGAGCTGTCATCTTAGGCAGCGGAAGTATCTTCATCGGAGAGATATTGAATGACGAGGATGTTTCAGAAGGTGGTTCCAGTACCGAAATATTGAGCGAAGATTTTGGAGAAGCTTCTGAAGGTGACCGATAAATCTGGTTCACGTCAGGCGCGGGAACATCTTCAGGAAGTTCATCAGACTCAGGAAGAACGATAACATTCGGCAAAGAAATTTACTGTATTGTTGATTCATCGAAAACCATCGGATTAGTAATTGTGCAGGGTTACTGATTCCTACATAGCATCATCTTTCGCTTTAGATGCCGCTCAGTTATGAATAGCACAGCTTTTGTTTGTATGTCTTCGTCACACGTGAGAACACGATACGCAATGAACCGAACCATACATTTTGGGCTTCCCTTTTCATCCGTGTTTCTGCCAATCACTGAGTTACCAGTATCTGCAAATTGGAAGCAAACGGCACTCACCAGTTATTCGTATCTGCACGGATTCTTGCTTTACGTATAAAGTGTTCATCGTATTCCTTGTTGATTGCATCACTAGCGATGGATCGCCAAAACGCATCGCGAGTGATGATGATTGGGTATGATTGGAAGTTGTAAGAAGCATTACTCAAGATTCTCTTATGGATATAAACCTAGAGGTTCTGCGTTAGCCTTTCGGAACATTTGAAGCGCAAGCCGCGTGGGTTTGTATTTAGTACATTTGGGCGTTTATTATTGTTATATCGCTTCGAACTTAAGAGATAGACGCATACTGTAACAGTATTCTTAAAAGTTATTTGGGAGATCTTGGGCTTCTAGTTAAAGATGAAATCAGGGATGCATCCGCTTGACAGCGACGTAGTATGTGCGACGACGTAATGGGGTTGAAACTTATACGAATTAACCCTTTTAAAGGCAGATGAATTTAAACAATAAATTAACAAAAACAACAATAAGACACAATGTTTGCATGGTATTAAACTCGAATGTATGTTTGTTATACATTAAACAGTTCAGAAACATTGGAAAATGGTGCCTTGCAAGCGGGACAATATTGGTGGCAATTTATTTGCCATTGCCTTGCAAGCGCAATTCCAGCAGCAACAAAAATAAATAGAAGATTTTTAAAAATTATGTTTAACGTGAAACAACTCAAAACAAGGCACATTACATTTTTTAGTGAAGAGTCCTACATAGTCGGGAAACGTATTATCAATGAAAAACATTTTTTTGCAGTTTTGTTCCCAGGGGGAACCCTTGAAAAAAAAAACGCAATTACGTCGGAAATCGAAAAACCAAATATACAAGAAAAGCAACGCATTTTTCACGCTAAACACTTCATAATCTAACACAGGAGATACAAAACAAATTAATACCAAATATATCTTTGTCGTTTTTAACGAATTACACGGTATCTAATAACACAGAGAACAGACATGGAAGCTCGAACAAACTTTTTTGATTGCTATTGATACTATTAATTGATTATACATCATTTGCTGTATACATCATTTACCCCATTAACGCTATACACATTGGTGGAGACAGAGTTCTGGTAATGGTAATGGTGGGGTACTAGTAACTTTAATACACACCAAGTCTCACTGGCGTATAAAAACACAGATTTCACGTTAGATTCGGAAATATTCGAAATTTAGTGCGTTGGCTGATTGGATATTTATATGTTCCGTAAACTCGCAAAAACTATTTGTAATAAGTGATCAATATCATGTGCTATTAGTTTGTTCTTATTCGTAGCATGTCTTGATATTTAAATTATATTTCGGTGTAATTTTTTTATATAGTTGCCTGTTCTTTTATCTCTTATACCAATCAAGTACATATCATGACTTATTATTCGGTTCATGGCTTCTCCCTGGGTTGGGCTAGCTCATAAGTCATGATTTATTTAGGAATTCTTTCTGAAATTTCTTTATAAATGCTTTTAGATTCTTTCAATTAATTTAGTATTTGTATTTCGGAAATATTATTAAAATTGGCGTATACAGTCAAACCTCCATGAATCGATATTGAAGGGACCATCCACTCATGTAAACATCGACATGTGGAATAGAAAATCCCCGGGAAGCTGTTTGAAGGGACCATCACAGTAGCCCAGAAAATATTTTTTAATATGGCATAATTTGCTTCCATGAGTCGATATCGAGTCATAGAACATCGACTCATGGAGGTTTGCCTGTACAATCAAATTTCAGAATAAACATTCAATTTGGTGGGTCACGTGCCACATTACACCCCAGTTCCATGGCAGACTAAATTTACTTCCATAATAATGGTTCTTATCTGTTCTTACAAACCAAATGGATTTTTTGTTTTGTGAAGGCTGCCTCAATAAATTGTCAATAAATTTTCATGTCCTGTTCCGCCTCAAAAAATGAGCGGAAACCATTTTGTTGAATGCAGGTTAAGTTATTTGCTAATTTGTTAAGTTCGCTACCGATATTTGCCTTGAGTAAAAAAGTCTTTGAGGTCATTGAATGTCTCATAAGATTGTCACTATAGAACGTCGTCAGTTGGCCATTTAAAACATTTCAACAGCTACTACACATGATGGTATAATTGCAAATATGCATTACCAGGTGGCAGATGGTGTTATGTTGTTGCGTATTTGTATCAATGTGGTTTAGCATAAACACTAGTTATATCTGCTGTTCAATATAGTAAATTTTCTATGTTCCTTCCACACACACGAGGTGGAGAATTGCCTTGAAGAAATTTAAAGTAGATAAATAGAGTTTAGTATGGAGACACAATGAAAGCTCTTTTATTGTTTCGAACTGAAGAATGAGTCAGTGGTACAAAAAACCTATTAAATATTTCATGCATTTTTTATTCAAATTTTATATTGATGAGATGCGTAGTTGGTGAGAATGGGTGATTTGTCCATACAAGGAAATTTATTATACTTTAAATGTTGTGACGCCATCTCTTTCAAACAGCACCACCTCTTTAGTACAGGTGAAGACAAATTGGAAAAAGCACTCCGCGCCTATTTTAGAAATCTAAGACTTCCGTTTGGTGCCAACATATCGAAAACCTATTGGAATATGAATTTTTGCTATCACGTTGAAATCTTGGCTAATGTTTTACCCAAATTCATAATCCCTTCAATGCATTAGAATAATTAAATTCTTTGAACAGTGCTAATCACATAAACCAATGTGGTAGAATGATGCACAGCACACTCTTCTTAATAAGAAATGCAAAAATGCTAAGCCATGTTTGCCAGTATTAAACATATCGTTATTAGCAATAATTAAATAACGTTCGATTTGTCATGCTATTAGTAATCTATGGTAAACTACGACGAGCAGCGATATCGTTTGAACCTCGCTCCATACCTCCCATACCTAGGTTGGTGTATTATTCTCCACCCGCATCGCTTGCTGCCCGTTGCAATGTTTGCCGGTGGACTGCGATGATTCAATTTTTCTATCATCATCACCACTCATCGCCATTCATCATCGCATCCAATCGCAAATCTCCAAATTCTGCTGGAGATAAATCGAGGCCGATGCAAAAGCAGTACGAACAGTACAACACTTTTGCACACACCGGAGTCACTCACCACATGGTGATGAATCAAACCCGAAGCTAATGCAGTACGAATAAATACGAAACATATTCATACAGGATTCAATCGTCAGTTCTGGGAAGCTATATTTTGTGCGGTTCATTCGGGATGCATCGTTTATTGTTCTTTTCCGATTCCGTTCGCAATATATGAGTGAATGCGAAACACTTGATGCGATTTCCAGTAACCCTGATTGTGATCAACGTAACGGTAGTGGTAAGTTCCTGGTCGGTCACTTCGGAGGGGGCAAAGTCTTCATCGCTGAACACATTTCTGTTAAATGGCCAAATGCCAGTTTTACGAAAGCCGTTCTCAGCTACAGCTACCGAAGCGGCTTTTGGAAATGCCACGCCCAGCAATTCTGAGACGTCGTACAGCCCGATAACTCTTCCAGGATTTCTGCGCATGAAATCTTCAGAAGCACTCGCATAATAGCTCTTAAACGGCGCCATAAAAGCCACATCCAGCGGCTGCAACTTGTTACTGCAGTGTGGTGGCAGCGCGATCACCGTTACAAAGTTTGCACGAGCCTTCCGGGTAAAACCGAAGTTTTTCGTATGTGAGCTGTGACCATCAATAATCAGCAAAGCAGGGTTCTTTTCCGAGGGATTGACTTGGTCAATAAAATGGTCGAAGTAATCCAGAAAAGACTCGCAAGTCATGTAGCCGGAAGGGTTGCAGTTGAATTTAGTCCCGTTGGGCGCTCCTCTCTTCAATGCGTCGTGCATGCGCACCCGGGGAAAAATGACGTACGGTGGCAAATGTTGCCCGGTTGCGGACATGCACATCACGACTGTCGTCAATATTCCTCGCTCGCCAGAGGTGATGGCCCCAACCTGCTTTTTTCCTTTCTTGGCAGCAATTTTCAGTTTCTTGGGGGGGACCTAGAATGTTTTTTACATGTTTTTTTAGTAAATGTAAATGAAAATAGTAATAAGAATATTTACCGTGCTGATTCCCGTTTCATCGGCATTGAATATGCGAGATGGCTGAAACCTGTTAGTTTCCAAATGATGGCCAAGAATGTCGTAGAATATATTAACAGACGGTTTATTAAAACCTCTTGCTCTTGCAGCAGATGTTGCCTCTGGTTTCCGAAATGATACGGTTGGATTCCGCCTGAGATATCCCAGTAGCCAGAAGGTGCCAGCCTTTTTGGTCTTCCGGTTGAAGTTGTGCGGCAGGCCGTTCAGCTCTGCCAGTTCATAGGCAAGTTTGCGTATATCCTTTCTATTCACCCCGTAAAATCTTGCCTCCAGATCGAGAATATGATTAGTCAGCTCCTGTTCTTGTTCTTGAGTGAAAACCGTTTTCTTCGAGCCGAGTCCTCTTTTTTTTTTCGGGAGATGCAATCCACCTGGCAAGAGTTAGCCTTGGAATGTTGTACCTCAAGGATGCACACCGTACAGACATTCCGCCTTCCACGGCAAGTTTTGCCGCAGCCATCTGCTCATCTGTCCAGGTTTGCCGTTGCGTTTTCCTTTTATAAACCCGAGGCATCTGGAAGGTCAAAATGAAATTGTTCACTGTTCATTTTACCACCCCCACCGGGTGTTCATTTTACCCCCACAGAGCTTAGAACGAAAAACGACTATTTTAACATGAAATAAATTGTGCAAAACCTTACCTTAGCTAATAACAACTGGGGAACGATTTGAATTGCTTCTTTTCACAACAATACATTTATAGCATTACTGTTAAAATGCAATAAAACGTTAATTTACTCGGATCCAAATTAACATCACGGCGAAGAACCAGAATGCGTAGTTTGTTTTTGTTTATTATTTTCGTCGTTTGACAGCTCAGCACAGCATAGGGTGGCTCTAATAACATTTTTTGCTCTTAATATAGGGTGGAGTGATAATTGATTATTTTTATTTAGGAAAATGCAGTAATTTGAGCACCTGTTCATTTTACCACCCCTGTTCATTTTACCACCTGTTCCCCTAATACATACAGAATAATAATTTATTGAACTAAAAATCCTTGGCAACAGCAGTTTTCAATTTCTGAACAGTGGCTTATCATTTATTAAAACTGCATATGCCCGGCTAGCTCAGTCGGTAGAGCATGAGACTCTTAATCTCAGGGTCGTGGGTTCGAGCCCCACGTTGGGCGCATAAGTTTTTATTCTATTTTATCGATAATTAAATTCTAATTGTAGCGTATAGCCAATGTAGCCAGAAGAAAATCGTACTTGTTCAAAAAGCTTCCCATACCGGGAATCGAACCCGGGCCTTCCGGGTGAGAGCCGGATATCCTAACCACTAGACAATATGGGATATAAAAATAAAAGAAGTGTGTGGCTTGGACATTACCTAGACTTTAATATAAGAACAGAGTAAAAATTGCTTTTGTTGAAAAATAATTGCTGTAATTTATGACGTTCTACATGTTTTATAGTGTATGTAAAGGAGAAATTGAAAAAACTATGTATCAAATTCATATTCACATTACGAATAAATCACGCTTGAGTAATAATCAACTTCTAAACAACAATGATAAAATTACTGGTTTTCAACAACAATGTGTTGTGTTGGTAATACTTGGAACTGTTTTATATGTAAATTACATTCCACTGAAAAGATGGAGACGCAGTGTCTTCCTCTATTCTGGTTATTATACGAGAAGGAACATAGAAGCAATCAGTATTGTGTGGCTGCTATTCAGGCGCTTCCCTTTTTGCCTCGCGAAAGAAAATGCTATTTATATTAAAAACCGTTTTCATTTATATTTTCCATCTCTCAGTGGGGGCTGCGGTTCGATCAACGTGATTTTTCGTTTTTTCCTGCTTCCATCGTAGCTTCTTGCTTGGAATTTGGATTCCCTACTGATTTCTAATAGTGGTAACTGGCGGGTATACTATGTTAAAGGTTAACACTTTTAACGTGGGCCTCTCACGGGAGGTACTCGGTAGAACGAAAACAAAAACGGTTGAGACGGATCTGTACCACACGAAAGCCGGCACAAAACAACGAGCGTATGCAAATGTTTAGCTGGAACGACCAAATCGCGTGTATAGTGGCATATGATTTGCAACTGCTTTTCATCTTCCAATAATAGGTAAGTTTTTTTTTCTCCTTTATTATCATGTTTTTTTTATTCTAGATTAAGTTCAACACCGATTAATGACTAAGGCGTATAGAATTGGCAGTCCTTTCTATACAATTTAGAAGTGAATTACTCATTTTAAATAAATTCAAGTCAATGTTTTTTTTTTAACTTTCTCGTAGGCTTAAAATAATTCAGAATGATTATAATCATTGCTAATAAAAAAAGGTCAACATTGCTGTTCACTTTTATGATGTATTTCTATATTGAAATATTTAACTCATTATTGGGATACTTGATTCCTTATTATGTGTATGGGCGGCGAGGAAAATTTAAAAAGTATAAATGTACGTATTATATTAGATATTGGAGATGTTCTGGTTGATGACGAATTCGGGGCTGGGTTGTGGGTACCGATTGATCAATGCTGCATGATAGTTGTTGAGTTGATATATCCTTTATTCTATGGGATACATACCGACCAAATATCAGATTGACCGTCATAGAACACCGATAACAATTAACAAAGAGCAAACATAATTTGTAAGTAATATTGAGAATTCTATGTAGCTAATCACGCTAAAATCGCAACAATATAATAGTTTCGCTGGAAAGGCATTGCACCCGATAAACGTCGGACAAAATTTCAAAATTTGTTCTTAACCCAACATACTACATAGACGAAAGATCTCCGGATTCAACACTACAGTCTATTATCAGATCGCTCACTGGAGGTAACCTATAAGAATTCAAAATATGATAGTCATTTTATCAAATCATTTTTACTTCTGACCTACCTGATTTACCACCAGGGTGTCAAAAATCTTTGTTTGCAGATGACACGGGTCTTTCCGCCAAAGGGCGAAGCCTTCGTGTCATTTATACTAGATTGCAAAAAAAGCTTGGATATTTTTTCCACTTACTTGCAAAAATGGAAAATTTCCCCGAATGCTTCCAAAACTCAGCTTAAAATTTTCCCACATAAGCCAAGAGCTTCTTATTTAAAACCATCTAGCAGACATATTGTCACTATGAATGAGGCTCCAATCAATTGGTCTAGCGAAGCGAAATATTTAGGACTTCTGCTGGACCAAAAATTTACTTCTAAAAATCACATTGAAGGCCTTCAAGCCAAATGTAACAAATATATTAAATGTCTATATCCATTTATAAACAGACAATCAAGACTTTGTTGAACGAATTTTTGATTTACGAACAAATTTTTAGACCAGCCATGTTGTATGCTGTGCCAATATAGACTTGTTGCTGCAATACCAGAAAGAAGGCACTTCAGAGAATTCAAAATAATATTTTGAAAATGATTCTGAAGTTGTCTCCGTGGTATACTGCCGCTAACCGCAAGTCGAGAACATCTGTATATGGAGGTCCACATACAGATGTGCTCGACTTGCGGTTAGTAGCAGTATAGTACCAATGAACTTCGTAGAATTTCTTATATAGAGACATTGCAACAAATGTCCAATATAATAATTTCCAATTTTAGACAAAAATCTTTGCAATCTGCTATTGCAACGATTAGCTCCTTGTACCCTTAGCATAAATTAGGTTAAGTTTAGTTTAAGTGTCAGAGGCAATTGAAATGTATTAATAATAAATAAAAATGTATCATAGCAAATAAGGATTATAGTGTTAAGAAAACACGAAGCACCTATTCTAAGAGATGAATGCATGTATTAGATATTAGCAAATAAAATTTAAAAAAACCCTGCAGACGAAGTAAACAAACTGAAAATCGTTGATGGTTAAAAGTTTATAACTACACAGAAAATACTTTTGAAAATTCAACGACGTTTAAAATTGCAGCTAATCCTAATACACGAATTAGCAAATGATATTCAATTTAATTAAAAACACAACATATTTTTATCTGTGAATTTCCAGACATTCGAGCACATTAAAAAATAAATTGTATGTTCCGTTCCGGTTCAAATTGACTATATTTCAATGAGATGTGTTGGAAAAAATAAAACGGAATCGAGTCTGTTCAGTCTTTCCTTATGTCATATAAGGACTACTTCTTTATATCTCAACGATGAGCTTAAAATACAAACAACACTCGCCCATCCATGGCACACATTATCATAATAAGGGTCTGTAATCCTTTTTCTATAAAGAACGTTATCTTTCGTCAATTTTTTTCATCGGAAGCATTGGACAACCGCGGCCGGGGTGTCGAAAGTCCAGCTTTACACCCGTCATTCATCTATCAGTCAGCAACCACCCGTGTCGATTGTAGCTAAGCCCCAATAAGGGTTGACATTGATGTAGCCGATGACTAG
This sequence comes from Armigeres subalbatus, assembly GCF_024139115.2. Taxonomy (NCBI): domain Eukaryota; kingdom Metazoa; phylum Arthropoda; class Insecta; order Diptera; family Culicidae; genus Armigeres; species Armigeres subalbatus. The sequence continues at coordinate 48,725,279 of NC_085140.1, read as the reverse complement.
CGATGTCGTAGTCGAGTATTGAACAAACAATAATGCTAGTTGGGTGAGTTCACCGACCGAAAATCGATCGAAAGACGGAGGCTATATTTCGATTTCCATGCATGTGTGAAGAGGAAGCGCTCCATCAACAAAAAAAGTTGTTTTCGTTGAATGTGCCGGAAGCGCGGAATTAGAAGACTCATGTAATATGGCATGGAGGTGTCCCAAGTTACAGACAAACAATGTATACTAGCTGGCTCCATTGCTTTTCATTCTGAGAAATATGACGTATTTCACATCAACATGCCTTCCGGCAATCATTAGTATCGAGTATGTTATGTGCCAAATAATCAGTGTAAGCGGCTTCAAGCCTCGTGCTTCGCTTGAAAATCGTTGTTATTCAAAAATACGCACAAATTGCGTTCGTTCGTCGTATAAGTATATTAATACGCACAATGGGTCGTTATAACTTCATACCCGGATGTAAATCTGACAGAAATCTGGCTTCTGTAAAATTTGTATTCCTACTCACATTTGAATGACTCTTTTCCTTGGTAAAAAACAATTACATATAGTTTCTGGAGGATTTTTACATTCAACTATTGATTGTGTTAGAGGGATGGAAAGTGGTCGTATAATAATTATTATAATTCATGGGGATACTTAAAACACCAGCAGATAATTCATCGGCCCAACTCAGGGGTATCGCAATAGTAATTTTGGTTGGAAAGTAAAAGCTGGTCGAAAATACAGAACAAAAAGCATCAAGCACGGTAAGCGGGTAGACGGCTTCCACGGTGGGGAGTTCCCGTCGACAAACTTTGGCCAGGTGGCCAGCTATGGATGGATGTACGGATATCCAGAAATCCAATGGTTGAAAATCGAGTTAAAACGGGCTGTTCTCCGGAGGTGAATCGCTGCAGCCAGATAGACAATCCAAACTTAGGCATTAAACACTTATTACGTAAGCATTTATTCCGTTTTTTTTTATCCTTCCCTTTTAAGTTTTTTCCCATACAAATATTTTTTTGTTTATATGGAGCGTAAAAAACGGCAGACTTCCTACCCCCATATGTGCTTACGTAATAAGTCTACGTCCCCTTGGCGCATAACATCGATCATTGAAACCGACAAAAAGGTCAACTTTTGAGAGCGATAGAACTCCGCAAAACAAAACTTTCCAGAGAGGAAGATTTCCGCAATAAACTGATTAGAACGTCACATAAGCAATGACAATGCAAGATCGCAGTCAAATAAAAAGGAAAAATCGCATTTTATTTGTTTTCTTTGTTATGTAAGTTTTAATCTTTGTCTTATTCGCCTTAGGGACACTAAAGCTATCAGTAGACTGTTTGTCATAAAGCAAAATATTTGGCTCTCTGTCTGCCTGATATCCATATCGATTTCTAATCAGTCTGATGTTCAGATAAACATGGGAATTATTTGTCCTCATGACAAACAGTGCCTACGTGCCACAGTGTAAAATAATCGAAATTTTTTGGTGAAGTCCACCTTTCTTCACTTTCAGACACATTCATAGTCGGCAATGGGCTGTCAATATTCGGTTGAATATTAGTCATTGAATATTTAATAAATTTAATAATATTATTTATGCACATTTTATACAAATTGATAAATCTAGACCAACATTTGAAAAGGACGTAACATCCACATTGTCTACATATATAGTTAAATATGTGGACGAAGAATCAAAAGGAATAAATTTTGGCTTTTACGCCCTTTTCAAATGTTGGTCTAGAAATTATTTGAAATCTGAACACGTTTCAAATGAGTAAAGTAATTTATCACATAGAACTGAATGCAATTTTCATCCGCGAGGCACTTTCACCGGTAAACATGACTATAAACAATGCTAATTATGTTTTTTCTGCACATAGTCAGCACACTCAGTGACAGTCGAATGAATGAGTTGGTGGAGTAGTCGTCTGACTATGTCATTCTATGTTTTGAATATTTATGCGATGATTGTCAAAATTCGGACCGAAGTTGCTTCATGAAGATGAATATTTGAAGCTCTGCTACGGGCTAAACACTTTGTTAATATAAAAATTCATGTTTTTTCAAAAAACCTTCATAATTTTAATCCTAGTTTTATGTCGTCGGTGTCAGGCCATGCCGAATGATGTTTAGCCGAAAGCAATTTGGCCGAACGTTTGATAGAAGAATTGAAAAAACCCTAAAGTGATAAGTGAATAGTAATTAGTGAGAATTGCGAAATGTGAATTGAGCAGTGATGAATAAGACATTTCTCACTTCTCGATTCACAGAAATGAGAAGTCGGAAGTGACAATTGAGTAGTGAGAAATAAAAAGTCAGAAGTTAGAAATGAGAAAGGAGAAATGAGCTGTGAGAAATGGAAAATAAATAGTGAGAAGAGAGGAAAAACCCAAATTTATCCCCCAGTGGTGATTATGCCTTTCTCGATTCAATGTGTTGAATTAGAATTAGTATGGCGGTTTAAAGCTTCGATGCGATTATATCACGCTGTTTAAGAGTTACTCAACTATGAGAGTAATGGATTGCGTCACGGCTAAATGGATTAATGATTGTGTGCATGTAAACAGCGTGTTTGTTAAAAGAAAAATAGAAATATTATACAAACCGCATGAGTTATTAGCAAACAAAAACAATAGTGTCCAACTAGTGCAACTAGTTGCACTCGAATCGATCAAGTCCTTCTATATGAAACGTGTTTAACAAAAAAAAATCCCGGTGCTACACACATACACACACACACACACGCACAGACCGACATTTGCTCAGTTTTTCGAGCTGAGTCGATTGGTATATAACACTATGGGTCTCCGAGCCTCCTATCAAAATTTGGCTTTTGGAGTGAAACTATAGCCTTCTGGTACAACTTTGTTGTACGAGAAAGGCAAACAGAAGTGAGAATTTATGGGTGAGAAGTGAAAAATGAGAAATGAGAAGCGAGAAATGTGGGATGTGAGATATGAGATGAGAGATATTAGGAAAGAGAATTGAAATGGCAGAAATTAGTCCTCATCGCATCCTTCTTCTTTCTTCTGTTTTTTCTTTCTTCTTTCTTCTTTCTTCCTTTGTTTCTGCTTTCTTCTTCTTCCATCCTTTTTCCTTTATCATTCTTTATTCCTCATTCTTACGTCTTCCATCTTTTGCCTATTCCCTTCTTCCTTCTTCTTTCCACTTCTGGCTTCCTTTTTCGTTCTGTCTTCTTCCTTGTCCTTAATTCATTTTTCTTCTTCCTTCCTTCTTCTTCATTTTTCTTTCTTGCGTCTTTCTTTTGCATTTTTCTTTTCCTTCATTCATCTTTCTCCTTTCTTCTTTCATCTTTATTTTGCCTTTTGCCTTCATCCTTCTTTCTTCTACTTTATGTATTCTTCCTTCTTATTTGTTCTTTCTATCATCTACTTTCTTCCTTCTTCATTCTTCCGTCTTCTTCTTCTTCTTCTTTCCTCTTCCTTCATCCGTCTTGCTCTTCCTTCCATTTTCCTTCTTCCTTCTTCCTATTTTCTTGTTCCTATTTCCTTCTTCAATCATCCTTCTTTCTTCTTGCTTTTTCCTTCTTCTTTCTTCCTTCTTCATTCTTCCTAGTTTCTTCTTCCTTCTTTCATCTTCCTTCTTCCTTCTAATTTCTTCTTTCATCTTTCTTTCTTTTTTCGCCCTTCTTCATTTTTCCTTGCTACGTATACAACTAAGATTGATTTTTTTCGGCGATAGCAGTCTTAATAAGTAGCAAATACTTTGTTGCTCCTACATCCCACGTTTCGGTTAATTTATTGACCCTCTTCAAGTGGTTCTAAAATTAACATAAAAATTATGTGGAAGTGAACAATTTTTCCTATAAAAACTAAATACAGTGCCGTACGCAATAACCACTACGCATAAAGTGAGTACACTGTAGAAAAACATAGTATAAATTATGGTTAAACAAAAATTTAAACAACGAATAACGATATTTCACGTGTAACAAAAGCGAACGCCATCACAAAACCACGACAACTAAATGTAGAGCACTACATACAACCACAAAAATACATACTCCTGTAAGTAAGGGAAAGTAGGGCAAAAGTGGGAACATCTTTGTAAATCGGGAAAAATTGTTCACTTCCACATAATTTTTATGTTTATTTTAGAACCTCTTGAAGAACATAGCTTTAAAAAATATTTGGTTGGAAAGTAAAAGCTGGAAAACATATCTCGCGCTTAGTTTCATAGGGACGTAACTGTATAGATCGATTTCTCTTCGTCGATGTTTCCTTCTCATTATTGCGCTAGTTTGTCGATGATTTAATGGTTTGGTGAGATAAAGGATGATTGTATCTTGCATCAGAATCAAAAATCACGGTTGTAGCTTTAGAAACAATGATTAAGAGAAATCGATCAATACAGTTACGCCCCTATGAAACTAAGCGCGAGATATCAATCACGATGGAGGGTAGTCGTCTTCCACGGTGGGGAAGCTCCTTTGACAAACTTTGGCCAGGTGGCCAACTATGTATGCACGAATATCCAGGAATCCAATGGTTGAAATGCGTTGTTCTACTCAAATGAATCGCTGCAGCGAGCAAGAAAACCAAAATTAGCGCATAACGCCGACCCATCAAACAAAAGATATTTTAGTTACCAGATAAAGATTGTCGCTTCGGTTCCCTTTGTTCTGCTGTCCGAAACATGTGTGGTACCGAACTGTCAAATCGTATGTATTTTTCCTTCATTGGCATTTAGAACCCTATTCTCGTAGCAAAAGATGTTCCGGGCAGCGACGACAGCCATGACAATATTTAGATCGCAATCAAAAAAATCGCAGAAAGTTTGTTTGAAAGATTGTTTTCGAATTCCTGCTACAAAGGAGTTGGTTGGTTGGTGTCATCATGAAGAAATGATGTTAGCGAAATCGGAGATGAAGCTGGCCCAGCTGACGCTGTTGAAATTATGGTTGAGAAGCAGAGGACTTTCGACCAGGGATGCCCGCACAGCTCCGTGGGTGGGACTAATAACCGGGTTAGGGTGCCAGGGAGGCCTAAGTTGGTATCTACATCTGGTGTTACATTTCTCCACAGTGGAGAGCAAGCAGATGAGGACAAAAGATATTTTAGTTACTAGATAAAGATTGTCGCTTCGGTTCCCTTTGTTCTGGTATCCGGAACATGTTGGGTACCAAGCTGTCAAATCGTATGGATTTTCCTTCTTTGACATTTAGCTCCCCTATCCTCGCCAGCAAAAGATGTTCCGGACAGCGACGACAGCGACAATCTTTATCTGGTAACTAAAATATCTTTTATGAGGACTGATAGGCTAGCCAGCCACGGCATCTCGAATGCTCGTCTGGATTCCGTTGCACATCTAGTGCAAAGGTTTTTCTACAACTCTTCCTAACAGTTCGTTGTTTGAATTTCACTAATAACGGAGCTATAGCGCTAGTAGCAGTAACTTAGACTAAATGATTGCATATTTTGTTATCACTAAGTATAAGTATAGAAACTAGCACCGTAACTCCTTTAATAGTGGAATTCGAACATCGACCTGTTAAGGAGAGTTGTAGAAAAACCTTCGCACTAAAAGTCCACCATACAACACATTTTGAAATTAGGCCGGTGGAATGAGTTATTGACAAACTACTAAATGATCGAACGCAGATTACTAAATGATCGATAACATCCTTGTTTGGGACTAACATCATCTTCAATGTGTAAGAACTGGTGATTCAAAAATAAGCAATACCAGCGCAGGCCGTGTCCGAATGCAGGTCAATTGAGGAATAGGTAGGAAATTGTTGACGTGATACTCGCTTTGATAGAAGCCGACGAGTCATCTGCACTTCCACGAGAAATCACTGGGATGTTGGATATATGGGATAAGGAGTGTGGCAGGGTTCGTTTTGGTAAACGGTCTGCCGTGTAGAGCGTGTAGTTTGATTTAAAAAAATAGAACGAACGCTAATTATTTTAATTATCGACCGCACTACACAATTGGATGCGAACTAAATTTTTACTTTCTGATTAACTTACTCACCCGCACAATGCAGAACAAAAATTCGGTGACCAGCCGATTATTTTGCTTTCCGCACAAAACAAAACTAAATTTCGACGACCGGCCGATCGGTTTGCTTACTGGAAAATCACCGCTGTCCGAAATAGAAGAAAGCATGCACTGAACTGACTAACTTTATTACCGGCCGCGCAATGCCGAAATGGACACTGAATCAAAAAAGTTTGTTGCTATGAAAAACAACAAAAAAATAATTTCTCTTGGCATTTCTTGTTTATGATGTGTTTTGAACAACATATCGACATAGGGAGAGTGAATCCTGAACAAAATATGATCAAAACATACCGAGATTGCGAAATATCGATATAGGGAGGTTGTCGGGATGTAGAAAGCAAAAATTGTATGTGGATCGTGGATTGAAAGCACTGAGAAAACCATCGACATATAGAACATCGAGATGTACAGAGTCAACTATATCTATGTTTGCATAGCACATCTTAGATTTGAGACCAACTAGTAATAAAAATATATGGTAGTAGTGAAGCTTTTTGATACCAAATATCGAAGTCATAATTGATCCAGGGTGCCTCGAATACTATCAAACAGTAATGCAATATATCATTCATGGTTTCCAATGAGGACATTACTTCTCTGAGACCAAGTCTAATCTCAGTGAATTTAACAAGCATTGTGTAATTTGTTAACAGGCAGGCATACGATCGAACACATCAAAATTATCGAGTAACATTAACAAAAATCAGTACATAATGATCATTTATTTTCATTTTAAGAGAAAATGACGACGTTGACTTTTGTCTGTATAACCGGAAATAAGGAGAGGACGATGGTTCCAAGACAAATTTCTTCATCTCCGCTGAGAAGTGGATTTTCAAGCCGATGGGTACGCATTACTTAAGATTCAAGAAGAGGTGAAGAAATTTTCCCTAGTGCTGTTGTATACATATTTATTGAATGATTGTGTACAAATGAACATTATTTGTTTTCTCCAAAGTATACAACAAATCCTGCCAAAGTTTCGCTCCGATGATTTCCAAATATATGAGAATTATGTTTATTTATGAGATTTGCTGAAAATTAGCCCTTAATTATCGGGGCTCTCCTTAGCCTAGCGGTAAGATGCGCGCTATAAAGCAAGACCATGCTGAGGGTGGCTGGTTTGATTCCATGCTAATAGGAAGAAGAAGAACCTGTAACTGTACCATCGTCCTTATTCCAATATTCAAAGCCTCTTACGCCATCAACGTTCTCAAATTTCTAAACGACACAAAGGGTGAAACAATTTAGCTGACTTGGAACTTGGTTTTTTTTATTGATTTCTCACTCATCAGCACTAGCTATTTGAGGTTCTACTTCTGCCACCGACGTTCAACAATGAAAGTCGTCAGTAAGTCGGAGGCCAACCCAATTGGCTATGCATTGCGAGAGGTGCCCGTAATCTAAATTCCAACAATTTCATGACGCCAGTGCCATAGCCTTATAGCTCTATATCGACGTCTTTCTTTTTTTCATGAACAACCGCCAGAGCCAACGTTCCAGGTTGCATGTCCATCGCCATTAACGAGACGTCATTCCGGTGGTGGTATAGAGGTCTCCTCATCCTTGTTCAAAGCCGTTTCTCCGCAGTGTGCCCCATACAAGAGTGTAATTATTCGTGGATACGGGGTATCGCGGTTTCTATACACATTTTCTCCTACATATATTTAGCGCTGCACGCAATGGTTGTCCGTCAGCCAGGCGATAGTCAGCTAGGCGATGACCGACAAAGGCACTATTTCTATAGTTGGAATGTCCTGTTGGTGCTTATCGACTTGAGGAAAAATCAATGGATTGCGAGACACGAACGAAAGAAGGCGATGATGATTTCTGATAGCACTTTTGATTTTGATTCAATATTTCTAGACATGATTGGAGGGTGTGGTGGTATTAGTTGAATTCTAGTAAGCATTTCTTATTCATGATGAATTGATTTGATAGGATACAGTCTCAAGGATAAAACAGTGATGAATAAATAAGTGAAGAGGAGGGCTTCAACATTGTGCAAATTATTTATGTTTAGAATAATCAAATGAAAGTTACAATACAAAGGATTGAGATAGATTTATGAAAGTTACGCAATTAAGGAACAGCGTATGTTGGATTTTCTTGCAAGCTCGCCGCGCTTGTGTCTTGTTGGTAAGGGCATATCATCCTGCCTACACTGGGACGTTTTGACCAGAGTGAAACGGAATGCCCTTTCCGACAGATAGTTTTTGATAATCTTTACGAGCTGGAAAGTTTGTACATCAGGCCATTATGCCATAGGGGAATGAGGGGCAATATGCCCTAGCTAAGCATAGACTGCTTTTATGCCTTAGCTATAACGATTTTCATGGGTGTTTCTACCTCACGCAACAGTTAAACAATATAGCTAGCTGATGCCATATAAAAAGTAGAAAAAATCTCAATCACATTGATAATATCACATTTCTAAAAAGTGGTGATATTTCGTTGAAGGAAAACTCATGAGGCAAAACGCCTTTTCCCGAGCAGGAGCGACGACCTCGATTACAGAAATTGGTATGATTTAGCCTTGCATAAGAGGTAAAATACCAAAAACTTATATGCAGAATACTTGAGGCATACCATGCTTAGGTATTTCAATACCAAACGAATAATAATTGGTTATGCATTTGGTATTGAAATTCAATTTATTAACTGAGTTTGTTATGGCTTAAGTGTAGTACATATTAGTTTTTGGTATTATTTCTTTGGTATTTTACCTCTTATGCAGGCCTAGTTCATAACAGAGTACGGTATCAATAACAGAATAAAGTATTATTGAGCCAATTTCTCCTGCTCGGGTTAGCAGGCAGCTCTTGTGGAACAACGTACCATGCATTGGCACATCAGCATTCTGGTATGGACAGCGCGTGGAGATTTGGAGCCATTATTGTCTAGCGTGATCAATGAAATGGGTCGCGGCTTTGTTTTCATTTTTGTCAACTTCCAAAATGGCTTAACGCAATTTGGGAGAGCGCGGATCTTATTGGAACAATTTTATTTCTAGGGTCCACCATTCTGGCTTTGGTGATTTTGGTAATGCGATTGTTACGGGTTTTGAGTGCAGGCAGCTCAGTACTCTGATACTGTCTGCGAACCACGTTGCGAAGACGAATCAGATCTTTGGTGAGAGTGTCGATGGTTAGGGTGTCACTTACCTTACGAGCCGTTGGGACATGCTGCTCTCTGGTCACCGAGATTGCCTCTCCGGTGGCGCACAGCTGGCGTTCGATACTTTCCGGCGTCTCCGGACCCACCTCGTAATCGATGGTGTTGTCGACGCACTGCTGAAAACCGCTGCCAATTCACTCGATGATAGTTCCTTCTGGAGAGTTGGTGTCGGTTGATCGAAGAGCCGATTTCGGCCACCACCGTATAGTGATTAGAGCTCAGCTCCTGATAGGTTATCCATGTTCGTGATGAACAGATCGTACAGAATGTACCCCGGATCTGCTCAAACAGGTGGGTGAGTCCGGGTTCAGGATGGTGTTCAGGATCTTCTAGATCGCTACTCCAGATCATGCCGTTCCGATTGCTCCTTGAGTTTCCCCAGGCTTAATATCTTGCATTCAGATTGCTGGCGATGATGTATTGCCCTTGGTTAGTTTGACGATGTCTCTGTGGAAGGCTGCCGATGTCCCATCGATCTCCTTGGCTTGCGTTGGGCCGTATGCCACGATGAGGGTGATGACGCCGGCGGAAGTAGTAACTTCTACCACAACGACCTCGATGAACTTGAGCCAGACGACAATTGATGTTGCTTCTCAGCGCGATGGCCACACCTCCTCTCCTGGACTTTGGCCGATCAAGTCTCACCACACAGAAGTCCGAAATATATACGCTCACCTCGAGCTTCTGGTGTGTTTCCGTGATGAAAACCACGATCTCTCTCTCACTTCGAGGAAACCAACCAGCTCAATAGTTTTGCTTTTAAGTGAGCAGCCATGTCCATGTGCCAGTTTTGTGGAAATTGGAACCAGCTGCTCCGATGTGTAGAGCGGTGGGTCACCTTCAGCCAAAAAGGGGCTCGTTGACCTGACGATGGAATCCATGGGGAGAAAGCAGGGGCCACTGGCTGGGATCCGATGGTACTTGGGTATCGAGTGCCGCGGATGGAACCTATGCAGCAGCAAGCTGTTTGAGTGGCTGCAGCGGAGGAAGGACCGGGATCAGTCGATGGGGGAGGCGTAATGCCCGGAAAATTCCTCTCATTCAGCGCCGGGGGTGGAACTGCTCGATAGGCTGATTTTTGGTGGAAGTCCTCTTCCGGATCTCCACGAACTCGGCGCGCTTGGGACAGTCCTTCGTTGTGGCACGATGTTTTGCCCCACAGTTGGCAAACTTGAGATCCAACTCCTTCATTCGGTCACACACCTCCAGGCTGCGGTGTTTGCAATACTCATTGCAGCGGGTAGCCATGAAGCAGTTGCGGGTACCGTGGCCGAACTGAAAACAGTTCATGCACTGCGTGACGTCGCGATGCACGGGCTTGTATTTTGTCTACTCGATAATGGTACTGTTGACTACCATAATCGCCTTCAAGTCCTTGAGCGAGGTGAATCCATGCTCGAGATTAACGAGGTACAGTGAGTCACGGTACCTGCGGCTTTTATCGTGCCGTGCGATTTTGTGAACCGCTACTGGTTGCAGTCCGTAACGCATCAACTCCTCAACGAGCTCCTGCTCCTCCATATCGTCGAGACCGCATAGGGGTCGTACACTAATTACGTAAGCATTTATTAGGGGGTTTGACATTTTCTACACGTTCTGACACGTTCCATATACAGTAGCCATTCGATAACTGCAAAATGTTTACTTTTCAGTTAACGAATGCCGTTCGATAACTGCAACGCATTCTAGACGTCAAACGGTTGTCAATCGACGTCAGATGCAATAAAAGTGCATCTAAATGTGCAGCGCAATGCAGCTGTCATTGAGTCTGCCATCAGTTTGAAGTTTAGCGGTCCGATAACTGCAAAACTGTTAACTATCGAATTGCAGTTAAAAAGCATTGCAGTTAAATGACTTGCAGTTATCGAACGTCTACTGTAAATAAAAAATGATTTGTATGGGGAAAATCTTACATGGAGGGATGGGGGGGGCGTTTGAAAAATCCAGAAAAATTGTTTACGTAATTAGTGTACGGCCCCATAGCACTCTGGGTGGCCACTGAAACTCGATTATCAAACTCCCGGTTTTTTCCCGCTTTTCCCGGTAATTTTTGTCAATTTTTTCCGGTTTTAATTTAACTTGAAAAAAATCAGGGTAAGAGTTTTTTTACCTTTATACTTAAATTATTAATTAACAGTGGAGCCATATCAGTGGAGATATATCAGCTTCCACACTGATATTCTTCCCTCCCCCTTCATACGGGAGCTTGGCAGAAGGAATGTCGTGCGATATGTGCCATCACAAATATTGCCCTCCGCTCGCTTTCAAATCGACTTCTATAAAAACATTCTTCATGCCTGCCGTATCCTAACGGAACTATCAATTCTATACTTTCGCCTCTAATGCTATCATGAACATGTACGTCCAAGTTTGGAAGATGATATTAGCATTTCCATATCATTAATTAACTAATTTGAACAAAGATTTAACCCGAAGACAATCTTCGTTTCCGACCAAAATAATGATTCAGTTTTCTAAAAAAGATTTAAACACATTTTAGGCAATCGAAACATTCGATTCGTAATTTATTCAATTTTACTTTTTTAATTTCTAGAATTAATGTCTAGAAAGTAAATCTTGTATTTTTTATTGGAAACTTTGAACGTTCCCATTCAATATTAGTATATTGAAATGTTCTAAGCTATGGAACCTTTTCATTATTCCCCGTGTAACAAATTAGAAAACTATCTTAGAGTATCTTTTTCACCATCATAACCTTCTATTATATTAGGTTAGTTGTGGAAAAATACTAAACTATGACGAGCTCGGTGATCTAGTGACTACCGCTTCGCCTTATAAGCAGGTGGTCGTAGGTTCAATTCCAGACTCGTCCCTTTCCTACTTTGTATTTCTATCTTAGTTATTTCTGTATTTTACTTTCTACTGTTAAATCCTTCCACACTAACAATTCCAAAACCTCCTGTGGTACCTATGAGAGGTCGTAGAGTTCTCTGCATCTTTCTTAAGTAGGTGTCCAACTAGCCATCCTTCCTCCTCCTCAGCATTCACAAGGACGTGGCTAGGACAGATCTCGTCTATTGGAGAGTGCATTGCTTTCATCTAAGAGATGGTGATTAGTCTCAAATCATTATCTGTGGTAACGGATGAAAGTGATGCTACACTCATTCGCGAAGTCGAAGAAAACCCCATTGCTATCTGTCAGAGTTTGAGTGAAACATGGCCGCCATCTCCTCCTCTCTGTTGCTCTACTGTAAAGAACTGTCATTGTTTGTGTGAAGAATTTGGCTTGTACCTCCTACGAATTTGTGCGAATTGCTCAATGCTAATGCTAGTTGCGAAAAAAAATACTAGACTAAAGATATTTTACTCTTTTACATATTACAGACATATTCACGAAGATTTAAAAATCTACCATTTTTAATGATTTGTAGAATTTTCAAATATACCGTGCACGCACCATACTTTGCGCAGTTAAGGAAATGCAAAATTGAATCAATTTGTACAACATACAGAAAGTAGCTATTTGCCTGAAATAGTTTTCATGCTGTAGTATTATTATCATATTATTGTTTGAGAACTAAATTTGGTACAAAAATTTAAAATAAATAGTAAATTGAACTTCAAAGCAGACCCCTTATTATATGCCTAACTTTGCGCACATAACTTAGAAAATTTCTAACACGAAGCAAGCGTCTATCATACAATTTTTCATCTAAATTTTATTTTTTCAGCTAATACAGCTATTACAATTCATGTTCATTTCATTTGTAGGCATATTTGAGCAAGTTTGAGAATATGAGGATGCCCAGCATTATTTTCTTATGATTCGACATACTTAGTATGTTTTCACGTCTTTTGGTGTATGTACAGCCTCATTTATGTAAATTGGCCACAGCAAACAAAAGTTCTATTTTGCGTAAACCCTATTCCGACGAGATATATCATAAATGTTGAAAATATCGAAGAAATACGAGTTGTGCGCAAAATTAGGTACACTGTATTGAAAAATTGTTCCTAACATTGCGCATCATATATTTTAACAAAAAATTGTAAATAACAGACCACATTCTCATGAGATGGCTTCAACAATATTATAATTATTGGGTCCATGTGTAATCAGTTGTCAGCGAATGTAAAAATTTACAAAAAATACAGTTTTTCGGTTAGACCGTCACTTGTCATTCGTGCTAAGAACACGCCATTTTGGTCATTTTCACTGTTTTCAGTACAAGTTTCGAGTATTAAAATGAAAAATGTGTCATTTAACAGCGAAAAAATGCATGCACTGTTATGATAACATGTATATTGTGCTGACAAGTTATAATTATATATCGAAATTCAATTTAAACGCATTCTATTACAAAAATAACCGCAAAATGCGCAAAGTTAGGAGCTGCGCAAAGTTGGGTGCGTGCACGGTAATTCCAAACAACTCTTGAACATGTGTTAAAATATATATTATTTACCATAATCATTTTTTTTCGAATTCTGTACAATTGGAAATTTCATACAGATAACAGAAGTACATACAAAAGCAAACTTGGACATTAGAAGAATAACTTAAAGATAAAAACATTCATTTGAAAAAATGAATATTTCGATATTCGATTCTATACTTTTATGTCTTATAATATTTATTATATATGGCCGGGGTGAATTACTCATATTTTTGCCCAAGTTTTTGTTTAACAGATTTAATTAATCACAAATCGTTTAGGTCCTATACTAAAGGATACCCCTCAATCCCATGACTAAGGATATCCCACAACAAATGTACGCATACAAATGTATACAATATCTCAAGTTAGTCAAAAAGCCGATTACTCGAAACAGGAATCAAAATGATCTAGAGGCAAATGGATCTGGAAAAAACTACTTATTTTTTTTACCTCACACATTATGTACTAAAACCAGATAACTCAGTTAGAATGCGATTGAATAATGAAAAGAGTAAATATTTCCCTTTATATCAACTTCATTAAAAACTTTGAAGAATTTTGAATGTAAGTTGTCCAAAATTTATTTTTTCTGAATTCCCGGTTCTTCCTGCTTTTTTCCCGGTGACCTTAATTTCCCGTCTTTTTCCCGCTTTTCCCGTCTTTTCCCGGTTCGGTGGCCACCCTGGTCACTACCTTTAGTGGTTTAGTGCCGGGAGTTAGTTGCTTCTGGGCAATCGTCTTCCGGTTCTTCTTTTTCACCGGCGGGTCACCGGCATCGCCATCCTTTAAGCCGTAGTAGGCATTATTCGATAGCAGCTTATTTGCTGCATTGCTTACCTCTTCCTCATCGTCCCTCGCGGTACGCTTCGATGCGCTAATCGCGACCGAGTTGGTTGCGCACGTCGAAAAGCGCACGCGACAATGTACGCCACACTCCGATACGACCGAATAAAGAAAACTTGCGAAAACACGAGTCAAAAACGAGGCATGCCAGTGGAGTGTTAGGGTGAGCACCCAAATAAGGTTCACATGGGGCGAGTGACATTTGGTGAAGCTGCTTCGGTGGCAGGGTGGTAGTGGGATGAATCCACACACCCACAGTGAGGCACATGTGGTGCACGGGGAGTGTCCCTACTTCGGTAGGGTAGCGCGTGGTCTGCGTGGTCTGGAAGCGTGAGTGATCAACCTGTGCTGAGGAAGGAGTGTCGTAGCGGGTAACCGCTATGGTCACCACGTGGCATGGCTGAAGTTGTGCATAGACTACACATGCTGAGGTAGGAGTGCCTTAGCGTAATATCTGTTGGTCCAGTCAGTTGCCGCTATTGACTCCTCGAGGCATGTTAGTGGAGTGTTGGAATCAGCATCCAAGTATGTCTCAAATGGTGTGAGCGCCTGTGTGAATGAGTACATTAATAACAGCCTATCCTCCAGAAGTAATGCTGAAAAGTAAAAAGTAAGGCCTGCCAGAAATTTCTTCAAAAACCATCAGTCGATGGAATACATCATAAGTGTCAAAATATTTAATAAATTAAAACAGATTTACAATTTGCTCCAATATTTTTAGATTTTGCACTGACTCCATAACTAGGGGAATTGTTCCTGGAATTCATCTCATGGCTCCTATGTGCATCTAATCGAAAACAAAGCAATGGAAAGAAACTTGATTTGTTTTTTCTTTTGATTTTTTTTTTCAACAGTGAGCACGCATGTTTTCAAAAAGAAGCGACGAAATTGGTGCCGTATTTCTTTGTTTCGCGCTGCGATTATAGGAGTTATGGACACTAGACTATGAGAAGATGGTGATGGCATATAAACACACGGCATTCAGTGAAATGGAGATTAGAACATTTCCTCTATACGGATTTTTCGTACAGAAATATTTCAACATAACATGTGGTATACCATCCAAACTTCATAAAAATGTAACTTCATTCAAATAAACGCATGCCTAACAATAATAAAAGATAGAAAGAAATTGTTCGTCATAAATCTAAATTAACTCCAGCAGTGTTATGGCAATTTGAAGAACGACAAAAAGTGAGCCCGTAAAGCATTTGAATTCCGGAGCAGAAACCGGAAAGATGATTACAGACATACTTGCAGTATTCAAAGCACATTCGTCAAAGCATGGCACGAAAATCAATGCCAAACAATTCAAATTGTAACAAGGAATCTTGAGAATAAACGATTTTTTATTAGGTATTTTGCTCCTGTAACTCGACAACTCAGACTGTTTGCTCGCGACTTGTTCTATTTTATTTCGCCTTGTCATTGTTGTCCAATCTCGCCAGCTTCCTCCGCTTAATATCGTGAAGGAATCGTTTCGGTTGGTCGTTCGCTAGGTAAATATAATTTCGAGACAATAAATATTGTAAGTGCTTGCTTACCCATCCTCTTTTGGTGGGATAAGGCTTTCAAGTTCGCAGACTAGGGGAAAAATGGTACCATCTGGGGTATAGTCGGCTGTGCTTGTGGGTGTTCAACTAGTAACATCCAATAGATACCAGATACAGAAGCGGCATTATAGCGCATTATTTTAGGAGTTATGGACCAGCAGTCCACCAGAGAGCTGATGCTTTATAACTTGAACTGAGCTATGGCAAATCTTCGATATTTTGACGATTTAAGAAATAGGGGAACTGTTCCGTTTTCCATCTCACTGAACATATGTTCATCTCATCGCAAAACAAAGAAATATACAGCACCAATCTTCTGGCTTCTTTTTGTCAACTTACGTGCTCACTGCTTTAAAAAATCACAAAAATAAAAAAATAAAAACAAATAGAGTTCCGTCTAATCCGTCGTTTTTTTTTCAAGACACAACTGCATAGCGTTCTATATTGTTTTTACAACTAACGTTTTATTCCTTTCATATTCTATTCCAAGTGATTTGATTGATCCAATATCGGAGTGGCCTTAGTTACATAATGCACCTAATTTTGTAGAAGGAAATGTTTTCTTTGTTTTTTTTTTATGAACATGAAATGACCAAATCATTTTCAGATACAAATAAAGGCAAATGAAAAAAAAATATCCCAGATGCTCGAATCCATATATGAGTACCGGCTGACAATCGTCACTGCCAATCTATGCGCATTCAACAAAAAAAGTGTGATGAAACCACCAAAGCATCACCATGAATTCAATAAAAAAAAGTTTCACGTGTCGGAAAATACGTGAGAACATTAGTCCAAGCAACGACATCAGGAACATTCATCCACTGCTGTGGGAAATCCAAGGAAACATCGGGTCGGAGCAACATATGTAGGTGCCTATATGGAAAGGGCGAACGGCTCAAAGTGCACCCATGAATGGAAATAACCCAATGCTAAAATTCAAAATCAATGAGATAACGAAGGAATTGGGCAGATTTTTCAAGTTTCATTGAAACCCAACAGTTTGACTTTTGTTCAGCTTGTCAGTAATAATTTTGTCCAATTCACTCATACAAGTAATCCAAAGACAGCCGTCGCTTTTTTTCATAGCAAAATTATTTTTTAGTTAACGTGTACTACTTTGCACAAGTTCTAATTTTCATACACGGTTTAAATGCGTTAGAAAACCTATTGTTAGTCTTGTAAATTTGAAACTAGATCGACAATATGCAGTAGCGAGCCCAACCAAGATGCAAGAGACTCTCCGGCAATCCCAGGGTCGGCTAACTACTGGGTAATCAAGGGTTTTTCGCGGTAAACAAAAACTAACAACACAGAATTTTCACATTACTTGCACATAATTTTATTTTTCCTAATTGTGGCGTGTGCGTGTTGTTCTGTGTTATCAAATTGTGTGTTAATTTGTTAAGTGTTACCTATTTTTATGTTGGTACCGGTACATACCGCTGCTGCTTCGGTGATGATGGGCCGAAATAGCCGCCACAGCGACTCCAGTCCAACTGTGCGGCTAGAAATCTCGCCGACTAGCGAGGCGAGCGGTGATGTGGACAATTCTTTGTCCGACGGGGCCAGCGGGCGTTGCTGGTCGGTACCTTGCAGGCGTCTTTCCTCTTTGACACAATCGGCCGGCCGTGGCTTCACCACCTTGAACAGCCGAGAGGGGAAATCCTCCTTGACGTTTAAGGAAATTCCTGAGGATTCGTCCAACTATGGACGACGCAATCCTTAACTGTTTAGGCCCGAAAGCCTGTTGGCTTAGCGGACCGAACCGTGTGCTAGACGGAACAAAATAATAGGAAGTAGAGGTCCTAATGGACATAAAGGAATTAATTCCAAGTTTTACGGTGCAGGAATTGGGTTTACCTGAACACATCTTCCCCAAATCTCCAGGGGTGGGTGGGTCTGGTTCACTTGTTACAACTTGACTTCACAAAACACGTCTTAGCACACGGACGCCTGATTTACAAAGAGGCCACAATAGGGAAATGGCTTCTCTTTTAAAGGAATTCCCTCCACAATTTTCCCGCTGTTTTGCATGTCGTTTCATCCAACATGGCAATTGCCCAATATTGATGCCATGTTGAATATTTGGTAGCACCCTTATTTTTACAGCGGTACCAAACCCTAACGCTTCTGTGATAGTTCTGCTGTTTTTCAACGAGAAACGTGAAGGCTCCGACAAAACAACATAAATACAAAACAAAAATCTACAATTTGTAACCAAACGGTTACACTATCCACCACCCCGATGAAAAAATGCGAAAGCACGAAGAGATTTTGCATTTTTTTTTTTCAACTCACTCTCTCAAGTCATCTTCGGCCGTCATCTGTTCGTGGATGTAAAACAATTAAAAACTATTACAATATTTACAAAACAACAATTTTAAATTTACTAAACTACTCTACAAATATCGCGCGATATCATAATACAGCTTTACAACAAATTAAAAATATAAATAATAAATATGATAAAATAACAATAACGTACGTGCACCAATATATACAAATTAAAATACAAAAATGAAATAAATTAAAACATGCAAAATATACAATAAACAAATTAAAATCATTAAAATATCCCGTATTATGGGTAGACAACATTATTTATAATATTTACACAGCAAAAAAAGTTGTTGAATATTACATCGAAATCGCTGCAACCAACCGAATCCATCCGTTGTTGAATATTACACTGCGCGATGTACTCGACAGCTTGCTGTGTAATAAGAAGGAGCGATGTAATTTCTATCGACGTAATAAATAAAATGACGTAATCAAAGCGATGTAGATGCATGTGATGTAAAGCGGCCGGCTATTATGAGCCAGATGCATAGTAGGAATATGTGAATTGAGTTATTCTGGTGATTTCATGTTATCTTTTGAGTTTGTGAATCATGATATTTTATTATTTTTAAATTTGCTCATAACATACATAATTTTTTTCTAAAACCTTTCTCATAGGACTTGCACAAGATTGCCTACAGATTGAGTTATTTCCATAAAGCTGAAGCACCATGGTACTCTTCGACAGATTGGGATGCTTGACTTCAAGAGCTATGACCATCATGAACAGCTACATCAGTTCCATATTTCAGCTTTCCAGACAAGTTCCCTGACCGGTGGTATTGTTCGCCGACTGGAAGCCTAGACTGAGGTTCTTCTGAGTAGCCGCTATCAGCTCGTTTGATTTGCTGTCCATGTGTAGCTATCAATGACAGGGACAGCGAGTCATCGTGAACACGAACCTCTAATCCAGTGAATTGGCGACAGGTGTATTGATTTTCACGTGAAACTCGCAGGTCAGTTCCAGATGAATTACCTTGATAAACCCTTTAAAGTATAGAACCGAGCGACACGGAGCTCGGTGATCAAGAAAGACTTCATACGCTGAAAAAGAGAAAACACGTTCAGTAGAGATGATGAGGAGCGATGATATTTATTAGAAATGAAATAAAGTTTTTTTTTTATTTTCTTCAAGGAATTCTTAGCTGGTAAAGCATCTTAACCAACTGCGGTATTCCTAGAATTACTTGCCATAATACATATAAAAAGTGGCGTATACACCAGATTACATACTTGTTTTAATTAATTGTTATCCATTTTTCTGTTTTTTTAGGGCGCAGTAGTTCTAATAGGTTCTAATAATGTCTTATACCATGAAAAGAGTGTTGCCCAGGAGTATTTTAATCAAATTTCCAGTAAGATTCCGCTAATAACCTTACGGAGAAACCAATTGGAACGGTGGGGTTCTAAGAGTATATTTTTAGAATGCCGATTGGAATCTTCCTGGAATTTTGAAGGTAACCCTTGTGGGATTCCAAGTAGAATCCTTTTGAAATTTTAAGGTAAATCCTTCGGTAAGGAACGCTTCAGAGATTTTGATAGAAATCCATTTGGTTTTCCGATGGGAATCCATCTGGGGATCCTGATGGGAATACTTCTGGAATTCCGATGGGAAACCTGTTTTTTTAACTTTATTATGGTGTTTTTTTTTTTTCAATTCTAGAATTAAATTCTTATTGAAATTCTTTGCGGAATCCTTCTGACATACCGGAGTAAAATTACTTGATGCAAATATTTCTACGATAAACACCGACCGATTTCTTTAAAAAATATCACTCAGGATGGAAATATTAATTAAGAAAAACAAAATCTTTCTAGAATTCAGAGAAAATACTTCATAGATTCCGGTGAAGTTCATTTTGGGTTTCGCAGAAAATATAAAGAAATCGCATCAGAATCCCAGCAGAACGTCCATCGAATTTACCGAACAGTTTTCGCCAAAAGGGTTCTTTCTAAAATTCCCATTGGAATCCCCAATTTATTCCCTTCATAATTCCTAATAGGTTCTATTCGGAATGTCTTGAGAACTTCCTTAGAACTCCTCATTCGATTTTCATAAGAATCCCAGAAGAATTATCTTCGAAATCTATGGTCTTTTAAGTGATACTCATTAGAATCACAGAGAAAATTAATTCAGAAACATCAGGAAAAATTACCTTCAGAATGCCCCAAGGATTCCCTTCGGAATGCCCTAATGATTCTCTTCGAGATGCTCCCAGGATAACCTTCTGAATGCCTCAAGAACTCCCTTCGGAACGGAATACCTTAAGGATTCCCTTCAGAATGCCTCAAAAATTTCCATCCTCCAGGAGTTCCTCCTGCAATTCCTCGAGGAGTTACTCCTGATATTTCTCCAAGAGTTTCTCCAGAAGTTCCTCCAGGAGTTTCTCCAGGAGTTCCTCCAGGAGTTGCTCCTGGAATTCCTCCAGGAGTTCCTCCTTGATCTCCTCCAGGAGTCCCTCCTGGAACTCCTCCATTAGTCCCTCCTTGATCTCATCCAGGAGTTCCTCCTGGAATTCCTCCAGGAGTTCCTCCTGGAATTCCCCCAGGAGTTCCTCCTGGAATTCCCCCAGGAGTTCCTCCTGGAATTCCCCCAGGAGTTCCTCCTGGAATTCCCCCAGGAGTTCCTCCTGGAATTCCCCCAGGAGTTCCTCCTGGAATTCCCCCAGGAGTTCCTCCTGGAATTCCCCCAGGAGTTCCTCCTGGAATTCCCCCAGGAGTTCCTCCTGGAATTCCTCCAGGAGTTCCTCCTGGAATTCATCCAGGAGTTCCTCCTGGAATTTCTCCAGGAGTTCCTCCTGGAATTCCTCCAAGAGTTCCTCCTGGAATTCCTCCAAGAGTTCCTCCTGGAATTCCTCCAAGAGTTCCTCCTGGAATTCTTCCAGCAGTTCCTCCTGGAATTCCTCCTGGAATTCCTCCAAGAGTTCCTCCTGGAATTCCTCCAGGAGTTCCTCCTAGAATTCCTCCTGGTATTCCTCCAGGAGTTCCTCCTGGAATTCCTCCAAGAGATCCTCCTGGAATTCCTCCAGGAGTTCCTCCTAGAATTCCTCCTGGAATTCCTCCAGGAGTTCCTCCAAGAGTTCCTCCAGGAGTTCCTCCTGGAATTCCTCCAGAAGTTCCTCCTGGAATTCCTCCAGAAGTTCCTCCTGGAATTCCTCCAGGAGTTCCTCCTGGAATTCCTCCAGGAGTTTCTCCTGGAATTCCTCCAGGAGTTCCTCCTGGAATTCCTCCAGGAGTTCCTCCTGGAATTCCTCCAGGAGTTCCTCCTGGAATTCCTCCAGGAGTTCCTCCTGGAATTCCTCCAGGAGTTCCTCCTGGAATTCCTCCAGGAGTTCCTCCTGGAATTCCTCCAGGAGTTCCTCCTGGCATTCCTCCAGGAGTTCCTCCGGGAATTCCTCCAGGAGTTCATCCGGGAATTCCTCCTGAAGTTCCTCCTGGTCTCAGAAGACTACATAGAATACTTTTCGGAATCCCAAAACGAATCCAAAATCAAAACAATTCCCTTGGTCTCAGATCTCTTAATCGCACAACTGTCCGGAATCACAAAATTATTCTCAGCGGAATCGCAAAACGATTCCCTTTGAAATCACAAAACTTTCCTCGTCCGAATTGCTAATCGATTCACATCGGAATTTGAAAGGAATTTCCTTCGGGAAAAATTCTTTTCAGAATCCCATAATGAATCCAAAGGCAAAACAATTCTCTTCGGAGTCACAAACCGATTTTGCCCAGAATCGCATAACTATAACTTCGGAATTGCTAAACGATTTCCTTCTGAATTCCGAAAGAATTCGCTTCGCAAAAGATTCCTTTCCCAAAATGAATCCCAATAATACCTTGATTAATTTTCATTAAATTTTCATATGTGGATTTAAACCTGTGTTTAGTGTTTTTAATCCTGAGTGGGTATTCGACAAATAAAAGTAATCTTTCGATGGGAATCTTCCTGGAATTGGGAATTGATTTAGGTTTTGAAGGCTTGAAAGGATTACCGTTATGTAACCTACTTCCAATAAGCAAACAACGTGCTTAGTTAAGCTCATACCATTCATTTTTAATAGCGTGGACGGAGTTCTGCATTGCCACATGCTTATTGCAATATAGGTATTATATGTGCAGCTCAAAACCGATTTTTTTTAACTCACGACAATTTTTCTCCTATTAGTCGCAAGTTTCATTACTGCACATCTGGTTGCGAACAATGTGCACCAGTTGCGCAATGATGCGCTATAAGTTTAACGCGAATAAAATCGGTTTTCGCGACTTCGATTTTCAACTGGAATCACAATAGCTACTTTACGGTGTCGTCAGAACTCCAAATACGGAAAGGATTCCTGGCAAGATTCGCAAGGATTTTCTTCGAATATTCAGTTGAATACCCATCCAAAGAAAAATAGCTTTGGAATTTTAATTGAAAGCTACAGTCATGATAAGGAAACTCTCAAACACCGTAGGCACTCAAAGGAAATTTCTGGTTTAGATAACCGAAAGGAAGCTCTTTGAGATAAATTTCATAAAACATAAATAACGCTTACCGTATTCTGGCGGAGTTCAAAATTGGATGGTTGACCCGGTCCTGGACTTCGCTTGCCTAGTTTTGCCGACGGCAAATCAGAAATCTGCAAATATTAAGGTATTGAATGAAATGAAAAGAATCTTATTATTCAAACTAGGTACGATACACTTTTTATCGAGTGAATTTGTGATTAATTCCGACGAAAATCACTCAACTATTCTAGTGTTTAATATTCCCAAGAGATGAAAGCTTTATCCGTGAAATTCCGGAGGAAATCCTTCATAACATAGTAAACAATCAGAAGTTGACATTCTCCTTAAAAGTTTAACAGGATTATGATCAAAAAATTTCCATTAAAATTCAAGAATGCTTTACTGAATTGAATCAAATTTTTTTTATCAGTAATCCAGTAGTTAACAATGAAATCGCCAGCAGGATTCACATCTAAATCTAGCTCGATTTTCATCGGCATTAAGGATACTCAAAATTGCAACTCTAGGGATTTTATAGAAAATATGGCTAGAACACCAAAGGTCCCGCAAAAAGCAAATTCAACAGAATAACCGACGGTATTTTTTTCTGAAGAAAGCTCCAACATAAACAGCGCTTACCGGTTCCCAGTGGCTCGCAGCGAAACGCAAATGAAAACTGCGGATAAACCCGGTTCCTGATCGCAGAACCGGCAATCTCGCCTGTTAATAGGTTTTCCGGTGTAGTATTTGATGAATCTGCAAATATTTGAACAATAATTAAATTAATAAAAAGAGATTTTATTAAATAAAACAACTTACTGTTCTTGACCTGAACACAAAGACGGAAAAATTCAAACAAAAATGGTGCGTCGGTGCCGTCGCGTGCGGATGGTGCGAAAACAAATCTGGTAAGTGTTGCCAAGATTTAATATTGCATATCAATTCATGGCGATATCACATTTGAGCTGTGTAATTTTACACAACATCCTTCGAACTCAATAGGTTGCATCATATTCTGTGTAATATTAATAGAATAAGCACTGAAATATTACACAACTACTATGCAAAGGAAAATCGCGATTTTAAATCTGTGTAATCTCAAGGGGATGTAATATCACATACAAATGAATGTTTATATGCATTTGATTTTCATCATTACATAGCATTTTGAGTACATCGCTCAAATTACGTCGATGCTAATGACAATATTTTTTGCTGTGTACAAGTTGCGCATCGAAAAACAATTTTACAACCCTATTTACAATATTTACACCACATTCGATCACATTCGATGTGCACGGCCGAACCCCCTGGCGGGATTGATTCGCCGGCGAGCGGACTGTCAGTGAGTGACAGCTCGCTGAAACGTCATGAATCTGTCAAATCAAACTGACACAGCATATCTATTGTTTATTTATGTTTACGTTATGCTGTGCAGTGACGATGAAATAATTTAAAGTGAAAAGTGCCTTTTTGTGAATTAATCGGTAAGTAGTACGTACGATTTATATAAACATATCGAAGACTAATCTTCGTATGTGTTTGTGTTCTCTTTTTAGGTGAATGGATTCCATTCATCAAGGGTTGTTGGGCTATTTGGCAGCAATCTTTCAGGCGAAAGATTGCCCAATAGCAAACCCATAACGGTCCCGGGACGGACACCATGATAATCATCTTGCCTCTGCAAGATGCAATCAGGTAAGTAATGTGTACACAATAAAACATCCATCATGCTAATGATTGGAAATTATTTTTATTAGATTTGGCCAATCAAACAAATTGGGCGATCCCCTCCCAACAGCTCCACAGGTGGAGTGAGATGAGGGCATATTGGTATAACCCCTCGCCTCCCGCTCCGATCCTGCCAGTGCTGGTATGGATCCCCGTAATAAATCAGGTAAGTGGATCATTTTATTGCATGCTAGCCTTTTTCAACGACTGACCGGAGTCTTTCATCCGTCGGTCAAACTACATTAGGGCTAGACTAACAGCTAATTGATTCTCATTACAACTAACACAACCAACTAACAATTCCATTGTCCTTGGGTGTTATAAAATTATTAAAATTGGTTTCTCAAATTCTTTCCAGGTGTTCATCCTTTCGGCGGTGATTGCACCAAGTGACTGGGGGCAAAAAGTAATCCCGCACAGCACCGGGAAGTGGACAATCTGCCGTAGGTAACAAAATAGAAAAGATTGAGAAATAAATTATTGAATTTTTAGTTGAATTTGTTATTCTTTTTATTGTAAGAA
Source organism: Armigeres subalbatus (assembly GCF_024139115.2). NCBI lineage: Eukaryota > Metazoa > Arthropoda > Insecta > Diptera > Culicidae > Armigeres > Armigeres subalbatus. The sequence goes on along the minus strand of NC_085140.1, from coordinate 48,700,198 downwards.
AAGACTTTTTGGTGGGTTCCAGGTGTGCGTCCGGAACAGGGAATTTTCATTGAAGAATTAGGTTCCATTATCGAAGTTGATTTCATGCACAGTTCTTTGGCCGTGGGTTCCGCTTGAAGATTTTTGTTGGCCTTTTTCCGTCGGATCTTGAATGTCCGGGTTTGCTTTCGTAGGGATTCGGGGTTCGAAGATTGGGAATTTGAAGAATGGAAAGCACTACCAGGTAAGTCTCGGGGATAGTCGAATGAAGGAAGCATCGACTTACTGGTGAAATCGGGAGAAAAATAACCGGAAGAAAAGCGTGACACTGGGCTTCTTGTCGTTCCCTTATCGACCTGAAGATGGTCTTCCGAATTGAATTCGGACTCGCTGAAGGACATATTGTTTTCATCGGAATCGGAACTAGGAATTATTAATTCATGGTTTTCTTCTGGTTCCGACTCCGGTTCCCTGAATTCGCATGTCGCGCTAGGGGGCAAATAGCGAGAATTGGCATCGCTTGTGACGATGTCCATGTCACGCATAAATAAATTAATTATTCTTTTAATTTTTACGACATCTGCTGGAATCATTATCCCCGAAGTCCTCTGCTCCCGAATGGTGTGCAGAGTTTCTTCGAGGTCCAGCTCCAACTCCTCTAGTGGGTAGTTAGGATGCGTCGATAGTAACGGACCGGGAATCTCAGTAGATTCTTCCAAGTCCGATTCGTCCGCATCATATGTCTTCGGCTGCCAATTTATTGCTGCATAATTGGTTTCAGCCTTTGCTCGTCGCTTGCGTGTCATTGTATGAGAATCAGTGGTGGTTAAGTGGGTGAAACAAAATCGAAAAAACACAGTGACGAATCAAAACAAACAGATTAAAATAAATAGTGCGCGTTCGTTGTCATAATAAATGGACATAACCAGTAAAGCATAATTATGATATGTATAATAAAAGTCAATAAACGATTCACGAAACACAAAATTTGCCAACATCAACGAATTTTTGATCGGAAAAAACGACAATCGATCGCAAATGTGTCCGTGATGTGCTCAGGACCTCTTTTGAAGGCAAAAACCTTGTACAAACACTTTTTCCACATCAAGGAATAAACAGTGATCTAAAGGTGGATGTCATTCGTGCAAGCACGGATCCCTGCCACCTCCCGTCGGCAAAATCGTTAGATTTTTGTATACTACGACGGACCCTTGATTACCGTTCGCGGACTTTTGGCTGGGAGCCAATTGAAACTAAAGTTTCCTGAATCGTCAACAATCAATAGCCAGGCCAGACCAGGACACAAGAGACTCTCCGGCAATCCCAGGGTCGGCTAACTACTGGGTAATCAAGGGTTTTTCGCGGTAAACAAAAACTAACAACACAGAATTTTCACATTACTTGCACATAATTTTATTTTTCCTAATTGTGGCGTGTGCGTGTTGTTCTGTGTTATCAAATTGTGTGTTAATTTGTTAAGTGTTACCTATTTTTATGTTGGTACCGGTACATACCGCTGCTGCTTCGGTGATGATGGGCCGAAATAGCCGCCACAGCGACTCCAGTCCAACTGTGCGGCTAGAAATCTCGCCGACTAGCGAGGCGAGCGGTGATGTGGACAATTCTTTGTCCGACGGGGCCAGCGGGCGTTGCTGGTTGGTACGTTGCAGGCGTCTTCCCTCTTTGACACAATCGGCCGGCCGTGGCTTCACCACCTTGGACAGCCGAGAGGGGAAATCCTCCTTGACGTTTAAGGAAATTCCTGAGGATTCGTCCAACTATGGACGACGCAATCCTTAACTGTTTAGGCCCGAAAGCCTGTTGGCTTAGCGGACCGAACCGTGTGCTAGACGGAACAAAATAATAGGAAGTAGAGGTCCTAATGGACATAAAGGAATTAATTCCAAGTTTTACGGTGCAGGAATTGGGTTTACCTGAACACATCTTCCCCAAATTTCCAGAGGGAGGGGGGTGGGTCTGGTTCACTTGTCACAACTTGACTTCACTAAACACGTCTTAGCACACGGACGCCTGATTTACAAAGAGGCCACAATAGGGAAATGGCTTCTCTTTTAAAGGAATTCCCTCCACAATTTTCCCGCTGTTTTGCATGTTGTTTCATCCAACATGGCAATTGCCCAATCTTGATGCCATGTTGAATATTTGGTAGCACCCTTATTTTTACAGCGGTACCAAACCCTAACGCTTCTGTGATAGTTCTGCTGTTTTTCAACGAGAAACGTGAAGGCTCCGACAAAACAACATAAATACAAAACAAAAATCTACAATTTGTAACCAAACGGTTACAAATTTTGTGTCTGCACTTTGAAAAGATACAATAATTGAGTTTATCTACGGGGTATAACATCGATAAGGCTTAAGAACCATCCTCCCTCATACGTTTCCAATCGACAAGCATAGTAACTTAAAGAAAGTTGAAGGGAAACGAACTCAAATTTAGTTGACTCACGTGCACCGTGGTAAGGTGGCAAGCGAGACGAGGAGAACGAAGTATTTCGTGACCTCGAAAGAGAAAATCGAATCAAATGTGTATTTAGTAAAGTTCCAGTGTGCACAACTGATTAAAGATGTTGACTGAAATTTCCCATATATTGTGATATTTTGAATACTCTTTTTTCTCGATAGGTAGGTATTTATTGAATGCAAAATAATAAATTACATATTGTACTCTATGTACAAATGAAGCATGTCGTTAATAAAATGTTACTATTCTGGAGATATGAATATCTCATATCTTTCTATTCATCAATTTTTAAAAATCAAAATAACGTTTGTTTCCGCCCGGGATCGAACCGGGGGCCTTCCGCGTGTTAGGCGGATGTGATAACCACTACACCACGGAAACAGATGATATTTATCTTCATTGGTGTCAAATTTTTATAACATAATAAACACAATGGAATTAGGCCACTTTGAATAAATAAACGATAAACGAATCGATGGGAATGAAAGTAGATACACAGTTTTTAATCGCATCCTCATTAAAAATTTTGTTCATCTCAACTAATCTAAAGCATAGATATTAGAATGAACAGAAAGTTTTACATAAAAATTATAACGAATTCCTATACATGCCCAACCCATACATGTACATTGTATATTTCCCAACATATACCCAAGTTGTTTCCTTTGCCAATACATACTGGCGTTTTATTTTTAATGCTGGTGATGGCTCTGCAAACCAAAAGGTACAGGTCAAAGAGATTATCATGCGGATAACGAACGGACAGTAGATGGGTAGGTTTATTCTGCAGTTAAATCACTTGGTATCTGATTATTGGATCATGGCTTGCGTGCGGTAATACTTGACATAACTTATGATATGATGATGACAGAGATAGTGATTAAACAGAGCGATAGTAATTAAAGTTTCCAATGTATGAAATTCGTTATGAGTAAATCACTATGATATGACTATAAATGATATGACTATAAATTGTAAATAACAATTAAATAGCTTCCTAATTATAAACGATTATGACATCTCTTTAAACTATTATTTGTGGCATAGATGTACAAAATTTAAAATTACCATGACACAGCAGATTTGTAGCTAAATGACATACACAATAATGGCTGGAATCACCAAATATCAAATTGGTAACCTGTGACTTGAAGGATGTATACTGTATAGTCACGGACATCCAGATCCACGGGGTAAACACACACAACTCCACCGCTTGAACGAGTGGAAACTATCAAGCATCATGGCAGTACTCTGAAATGACCGGGAGGTTCTGAGAAAACGAGAGTTCAACCACAAGTGCAGTTAAGTTATAAAGTGGTTTTATATAATGCAATGATTAACAAACTCTGTATATGCCAAAAATCATGTCTGAAAAGTCTCAAATCAAATAAATCAAAAGAATTTCCTGTTTCTTTTCAGAAGAAGCACTCGATTCACATTACTTAATTCCATAATTTGCATGAATTGGACACGTTTCGATGCCAATCACTTCCGGTGGTGCTTTTTAGAAGCTCTACCAACATTTGCTTCATGAAAGAAAGGTCATCCTTTTCATAGCTGATGGCATAGCGTCCTGAAACGTAAAGCGGTCTCTAAAAATAATTATCGGCTGCAATCCGCTCCTGAAGCTTAAGGATAAGCCTCCCCAATCCAAAACTAAATGCGTTTTCAAGGGCATCCCATTTAAAATGGGAGCCACGCACAACTGTTCTTTTTATTATTCCAGCTTGGCAGAGTCGCACCAAAGTCCTTAAGTAAGGCTCAAGATTTTTGGTATTGATACAGGGAGATGTACCTTTATTTTCTATTGGTAATACATGTACAACTGTATCACAAAAAAAACTGATTCTTCATTTTTCATGGAGAAGCAAAAATAGATGGAAACCTACTTTTTGCGAAATCCTTGTATCACATTGATTTATATATTTAGGCAGCTATATACGGGCGATATAAATGTGAAAGTTGTCTGTCACAACATATCAAATAAATATTTCCGTCACGGGAGAACGACCTCATTCCCGTGCCGGCCTCTATGTCAAGCCGAAAATATTACTTCCACAACGTAACCATGAGAGCCAGTATGCCTCCACAAGAAGCTAGACATAGGTGTAGGAACCCAAATAGAACTAATCAATCAAGAAGGATGGTCGCTGCAGAGAAAGAAAATCCATGAACAGAAAAACAAGGCGTTGTGGCTTAGTTTTTACCGCTCGATCCACACAATCCAACCAGACGGATTACGGGAAAACTGTTTGGCGACCTTTAGTGACGGACGAGAAATATTACACCAAAGCCGATTTTATAAAGCGCTTTAATAATAGAAGCAGAAAATACAATTAAGCAGTAGATCAAATTCCAGCCAACTTTTACGTATAAACGATGATCTGAAATAATGCACCAAAACCATTTTTTTTGTGAAAAAAAAGCATGTTATATTGAAAATTAAAAGTCATCTGTTATTCGATTGTCCGCTACTGTATGCCTAACGGAAAGGTTAAGGCGATTTGATTTCGAATGCAGGCGATATGCCAAATGTAAAAGTATGCGGCATATTTGCTAAACCTTCTATAATTTTATCCCATAGTGGTTCCCAAAAGTGTTTATTTACAAAACCCACAAGGTACGAATTTTATCCCTTTTTGTATGTTCATCCTTGACATTGTTTCGTTAATATTGCCCCCATGGCCTATCACAGGAAAATTAAACACAACGCGCCGATTGAGAACTCCTTTGGTTGCATGTCTTGGTCGAGCTCGAGCTGATGATTGCCACTGTTCTGGGGAAATGCGGAATGTGAATTTATTCCTTGTGCTGCAACTATGAACCCCCCTACCTATACTAAACCAGTATGTATGCAATCGCTCGCCGGAGAGGCAGCACAAGAAATATTGAGACTTTGCATGCAGCAATATCGTTCTGTCCTGCTGCAGTTGACGACGCCTCTTTGGCTTTGAGCCTTCAAGCGGAAGATCGTCATAGGCTGTGTATGTCCAACGTCTATGAATGCATGTTGTGCCTTATAAACAATGCCGACGACAGCTTTTCTGTGGCGACGATGCTAAACTAAGCATGGGAGCGAACGAGCTAAAGTATTTTTCGTAATGCCGCAACTGTGCCGCAGGGTCATTAATCGTCTGATAAAGCTGTCAAGAGGCGGAACACATGGAAAAATGTTAATATCTAGCTGGGCACATGGAACAAATGTTAGACCTTTTTGTTCTTATCGTACACCAAATACTGTCAACGGAAAAAAATTGATTCAAGGACTGGATTTTCAAATGTTTCTGTTTGACTAAGCAATCAATCACGTATAATTCATCAGTTTAAAAATTGAAATTTGAATCTGATATGCATTTTTGTGAACTGATAAACACAATAATATTTTCGTTCTAAATTTTTTATTCATCGGTCTTGTTCCATTGCTGCGATTTCTTTTTTGCTCAATAGATTTTTGTTCGGATTTACCTTAATAAATGCACCACCGTTTTCGAGCGGCTCTTAGTAGCAGCTAAAACTATAGTTTTATTTTAGTAATTAGTTCAAATAACGCTTATTTTATGGTTCAACTTACAATTGATAGTTTGTTTTAAGGTCCTCGTGCTACGACAGATTTGTAGGGTTCGCGTGATGGTAATCTAGTCTGTACATTTTTTAATCAAATTTTAATTAAGGTAATTTTTAAGTTTGTAGTTCGTAATAGTTCAGTTTTACTCACATAGTTGTACATAGGCTAATTTAGATGCTTTGTCCTTAATTTTCAACCGCACTAGTTTTAAACCATTAGCTTTTAGTTTTACAATATAATCCCTAGAATAAATTCCATATTATTGCCTTGAAATGAGCTGTAGTTTTAAGTATGTTACCCTATTGATGTTTGTTAAACATAAACCAAATTAGGCGTTTCAAATTCACGTATTTTCGATACGATATTATTTTTAGTATAGAATAAAATATTCTTTATGGACTTTAGAATAATGAAATTTCACGTTAGGCCGATAGAAACTTTAACCAGTTTGTTTTCATTTCTACCTTCGCTATTCACACAAGCCAATCCATCAACGATCTGTCCTATCGGCTAGACCGTCCTGATGGGCGAGATGCCCAGTGACTGCTACGTTGTCGGACTGCCCAGTGGGAATTCTGCACAATTTTTTTTGGAATAGTTTTGTTTTTTATTACATTACGGAGAAAAGAACAATTTGGAGAGTTACGTGAAAATAACCTGCAGATTGCAATCCCCGCAAAGAACAAAATCACATAGCGTTAAATTGGGTTCAAACATTGAGACAAATCAACTGTCAATTAATTGTCAGTACCCAGCCGAAGTAAGATACTTGATACCTGATGGGCTACAGCTCTTCGATGAACCTACGCCGAATGGAGTATTCTTCTCCACTGGACTCGATCCTGGGCCAATCACTTCCAGTCGCCCTGAACATTGAGCGCCCTCAGGTCCTCTACAACTGCAAAACGCCATCGTGTACGCGGCCTTCCACGAAGCCTGCGGTCTCTTCCGGGTTCTCTTCTAAATATTATCTTTGCTTGGCAGTCTTCCGGCATACGAACAACGTGTCCAGCACACCGTAGTCTGCCGTGTTGTATAAGCTCAATAACAACCAGTCCTTTTGTCACCTATACACGTATAATGCATAACTCCGCTAGCAATGATGGTTCGCTGTAGTTGCATGTCCGAAAGATTGTGAAACTATTGAGAACTTGAGCTACAGGTCCTAAGCCCTGGTAAAGGAGGAAGGTTGCGATGGCTGTTATTCATGGCCATCGTGTAAAGCAAAAATGGATAAACCCCAATGCCAAGGTGTCATGCGACCCGTGCCGAGGGCTGAATGGTTGAGGGGGTTCTAAACATGCTCAACCGCGAACGGAGCCTGGGGTGCACCAGGGCGAATACCCCAGTAAGCAGCCCTTACTGCACTACGGCGGGGCACTGGTGCAGCGGACATTTATTTCCCTAGCTACTCGTGGGACCAAAAATGAGTACAAATTCTACAAACAACCCTCAAGGTGACGACTGCCTCTCTCAGTCGTGTGAGAGCGAAGTGGAGAATACTCTGAGTCAACTTGGCCTTACCGAAGACCAGCTACTCAGTAGTTCGCAGGAGAAGATGGAAATATCCTGCCCCTCAACGCCTACCTCCCGGAGCAGCACATGTTTCGACAAAGCTGATCCAAATCTACAACCCCCCTCATCGACCGACTCCAACCTGCTGGACATGGAAGATAACGAAGATGATGGTATAAGGATCGTCATCAACCCCAAAAATCTTTAGCAAGTAGCAAAGGATCCGAAGATAACAAGGGTTCTACGGAAGCCAAGGGTGCTCCGAGAAAGAAAATCCCCACACTCACACGCTCGCAGAGGAAGCAGCTTAGAACTCTCCGGGAGAAGGGAAAAGACCGGAATGAGGCCTTGTCCACAATCCTGAATAAGGAGAGCGAGCCCACTTCCTCAAAACGCTCGAGAAACGACCTAGACAAATCCGCCACAGAGGACCCCAAACAAAAAAGGGTGAAGCACCATCTGGATCCGAGAGAGCGCGCCCAACAGTCCTCAAACCGCGCGCCTCAGAAAAACGTGTCTGGACAACAAAACCCACCCATGAGGAAAACAGCTGGTATCAGCTACAGTGATATGGCCAAAAGCGTGAAGGTCGGGATAATACCCAAAGACTTTCCCACCGTCCAACTCACTACAGCCCAGCTAGACCTTCTACAAGAAGCACTCCTGCTCAGAGTAGTTCAACAGCGAAACGAGCCAATAAAACCCAAATTCAACAACCTCATCTGCAAGTCCGGTTACATGGTTCTAATCTGTAAGGATCAAGAGACTGCTGAGTGGTTAAAGAGAATATCCCCATCCATGAAACCCTGGGAAGGTGCAGAGCTGATGGCAATGGACGAAGTGGCGATTCCACGTCCAGAGATGATCCGAGCATTCTTCCCACAAAGCTCCAGCTATGATGACGACCGAATAAAGGCTCTCATAGAAAGCCAAAATGACATCACAACAACTAATTGGCGTATTGTGAAACGATCCATTCTGAAAGATATTCATGTTGAATGGATCTTCACAGTAGAGGGTGCGTCGATGGAAAAGTTGAAGAAGTCCAAATACACCCTAAACTACCGATTTGGTGAAATCCAACTAAGGAAGATTACAGATCAACCGACTGCCGCTACCGCCAATCCGACTGGAAGGCCGACCCAAGAGCAATCTGAGGAGGCCTCCTGTTCGGGCGAGGTTCGGCTAACTGGAAGGCCGACCCAAGAGAAATCTGAGGAAGCCTCCGGTTCGGGCGAGGTAAGTAAATCTCACCCCAAAAGCACCATAAAGGCTAGTCTGTCCGCCTCTAAAGGAAAAGCTCGAAGCTTACATGCGACCCCCTGCTCTAGTGGTACCAAACCAAAGGTATCTAAACAGGGCAAAGGGGGTGCAAAAAGCGACAGTTTGACCACAGAGGCGAAACTGACGGGCCAGGTTGCTACAGGGAATAGAGAACCCAGACTGTAATACCAAACGACATCCTGATGATCCGCAACATCCAAAGCCGGACAGTCGTCGTCCGGAAAAAGCAGGAACCCGGAAATGGCGACTAAAGTTCTGCAAGTGAACCTCCACCATGCTGAGAGCGCCACGGTGTGCTCTGTCGGAGGTTCACCAAAGAGGATTTAACCGTGGCCCTCATTCAAGAGCCATGGGTCAATAAATCCAGAATACAAGGTATTCCACAACACTCATGTAAGTTGGTATATGATGACAGCCAGCTTTCTCCTAGAGCGGCTATTTTATTACATAACAACTGTAAATACTTTCCAATTTCAGAATTCATAAAAGGGACATCGTAGCGGTCAGGATGGAGGTACCTTCCGCCAGAGGGAGTAGAGAGATCTTGGTGGTCTCGGCATACTTCCCAGGTGACGTGGACGAAATCCCTCCTCCAGAAATAGCTGCGCTCGTAGCCTACAGCCACCGACACAACATCCCCTTCGTCATAGGGTGCGACGCAAATGCACATCACACCGTATGGGGAAGTACCAATATAAACACCAGAGGTGAGTACCTGTTACAGTTTCTCTCTTCCAAGAACATTGACATTTGTAATGTTGGTGACAAGCCCACGTTTGAAAACTCCATTCGTCAGGAAGTTTTGGACTTGACTCTATGTAGTCGGTCTATCTCTGATAAAATAAAAAACTGGCATGTTTCTGAAGAAATATCAATGTCAGACCATAAACACATCATCTTCGAATGGGAAGGGGTCTAACGATGGAAAAACGTTTAAAGATCCTAAGAAAACTGATTGGGAATCCTACTCAGCTATCCTACGATCCGAAGAGTACATCATAGAAAGTCACATCAAGTCCATAACACAATTGGAAGATGCGTCCAAATCCATTAAAAACAAAATCCTTAACGCCTACCAAGAGAGCTGTCCAACTAAATCAACTAGTTCGAGTAGAGACGTTCCATGGTGGAATAAAACTCTTGAGAAGCTTAGGAAAACTGCGCGTAGGGAGTTCAATCGTGCTAAGCGAACCGGCGATTAGAGCCTATACAGAAAGGCCCTGACGAACTACAACAAAGAAATAAGGTCAGCCAAACGGAAATCGTGGATTCTAATGTGTGAAAGCATAGAGAATACACCCGTAGTGGCCAGACTCCAAAAAACTCTTTCAAAAGACCACTCCAATGGTGTGGGTAGCCTCCGGATGGTTCGCTCACTGTAGAGCCTAGCGATACACTGAGCGAATTGTTAAAGATCCACTTCCCTGATTCAATCCCTGAGTCGAGCATCGGCGACCAAGGCACTGGAATTGCTGTCTCAGATCCACAAGAGATCCAATCATGGGTTTCTGGGTCTAAAAAAGACGCAATAAAGGTTGCAAAGGAAGCTTTCACTCGGGCCAGGGTTGAGAGGGCTGTGAGATCTTTCGAGCCATTTAAGTCTCCTGGCATGGATGGAATATTTCCAGCGTTGATCCAAAAAGAGGAGAAAACACTGGTTCCACCCTTGGTTGAGTACAAAACTTTTGATAGAAAAATCATACACCTGTGATTTTTGGACAGATTGCACAATATAAGCTAAGCTTTCCATCGATGTATTAATATTCAAAAATTTTGGTTGTGAACTTGGCGGAAAAATTGTTTTCAAAAAGAAATCCAAGATGGCGGCCGAATTCAATATGGCTGCTTGTATTTTTATTATCGCAAATTAAGGATACACTCTTCTTCTTTCTAACTATATGCTGATCTCTATTATCGGTTGAGAAATGTTGGAGTTATGACAGTTTTGGTGAGTCAAAAATTGACAAAAATCGAGGGGTCCATTAAAATGATTTCGAGTACAACTAACGAGGGGTTCATATTTCTGATGAATTTAACTCGGATCCTTAATATACTCGCCGAAAGCTTTCGAAAGAATATAAATTTAGGCATTTTTAAGAACCTCGTGCAAATAGTGGCCCGGTTTCAGCGAGAATTACTCAGGTCTGTTTTCGAAGGCCATCGGGAGAAAGTCTTTTAGATATATTTGCCGAAGGAATGTAGCGTTTAGTTTAGCTCTCTCTCATCTCTCGAAAATAATAGGATTTGAAATTTGTTTAAATGTTGAACGGAATCACATTGTAGCGGTGTATTTAACGGAAAGAGTTGGTGAATACTCGTAATTAAGCATTCTGATTGCTCTGCGCCAGCCATTATTACGCATAATGCATAATTTTCACATGCCATGCAATAATTCGAGAAGATGGTACTATTTAAATTCTCCACGTAGGTTTGGAGTATTGGTTTGCTCTAGAGTGACATATCGTTTAATAATAACTAGATTGAGGAAAAGTAAACTGTCATCAACGATTTTCTCAGTAGTCTAAAAATTCATGAGATGAGCAATAAATAACATTAATTTTTTTTTTACGTGCACTAATGAACCCACGTTGATTGCCAGCGACCATGTACTTCGTTTTGCTGGTATTGATCGTGAGTCCAATCCTCGATGTATCCCTTTAAAAAGGCACAAAAGCCTCTTCCACGGTACGACGATCAATCCCGATAATATCGATATCGTCCGCAAATTCCAGGAGCATATGCGGTCTTGTGATAATGGTACCACTTCTTTGCACACCAGCTCTCCTAAACGCTCCCTCGAGCGCTATATTGAACAGTAGATGCGAGAGTGCATCACCCTGCTTCAATCCATCTAAGGTAACAAACGATGTCGATATTTCATCCGCGACCCTTACACTGGATTTCGATCCGTCCAACGTCATACGAATCAGCCGTATCAGTTTCGCCGGAAAACCATATTCAAGCATAATTTGCCATAATTCATTCCGTTTCACTGAATCGTACGCCGCCTTGAAATCAATAAACAGATGATGTGTCTGCAAGTTGTACTCCCGGAATTTATCAAGAATTTGTCTCATGGTAAACATTTGATCCGTCGTTGATCGGCCCTCACGAAAACCTGCTTGGTATTCGCCGACGAAGGACTCTTCAAGCAGTCTCAATCTGTTGAACCGAATACGGGACATAATTTTGTACGCCGAATTAAGGAGGGTTATTCGTCGGTAATTGGCGCACTCCAGTCTGTGCCCTTTCTTAAAGAGAGGGCAAATGAGGCTAGCAGGCATTTCCTCGTCTTCCCATATTTTCGACATAATATGGTGCAGAACTTCATAAAGCTGCTCACTGCCATGTTTGAGAAGTTCAGCCGGGAGCTGGTCCTTCCCCGCAGCCTTATTGTTTTTCAGCTCTTTAACAGCTTTTTTAACCTCATCTAGTGTAGGCGACTCCACAGCTTGTCCATCGTCGCTAATATTTATTCTATTCACCGATGCACCGTTACTTCCACTATTCAACAAAGTCTCGAAGTGTTGCTTCCACCTGGCAGCCACTTCGGTTTTATCTGTCAGCAAATTCCCTTGTTGGTCGTTGCACATGACGGAAGATGGCGCTGTCTTTCTCCGCACGCCATTGACAGATTCATAGAACCTGAGCATATCGTTCTGCTCAATTTTTTCCTGCGCCTCGCTAATCACTTGTTCTTCATATTCTATCTTCTTCCTGCGGTGGGTTCGTTCTTCGGCTGATCTTGCTTCCTTGTACCGATCTCTATTCGATCGGGTACCCGCCACCAACATCCGGCTTCTGGCAACGTTCTTCTCGTTTGTCACTCTCTGACACTCCACATCAAACCAACCCGTCCTGGATGCCTCTGTGCAGTGCCTACCACTTCTCGTGCTGTTGTGTTCACCGCTCCAAGGATCGACTCCCGTAGATCGTTGATGTTGTCGCTAACGCTGATTACACTTATCCGTTCGTCGAGCTTCTGGCGGTACTCAACCGATACTTCTTCCGCCGACAATCACTGGATATTGTAACGCATCGTTCGCTGTGATCTTTCGTTCGATACAGTTGACAACCGTGATCGAATGTTACTGGCAACGAGGTAGTGTCGAGCTAGAGTCAATGTTCGGACCTCTAAATGTCCGCACATCAATAACATCCGAGAAATGGCGCCCATCCACCAGAACATGGTCTATTTAATAAAACGCGACGCGAAACAAGACATAACACTTATCGTTTTTACACTCGTCAACTAAGATTTTTTTAAATTACCTTTTAAGTCGACCGGTTTCGGGCGCGATGTTGCCCATCATCAGGACTATGTCCAACTTGTTTATCTGGTTGCAAGTTTCACCATTTGGGTGTCTCCAGGTGTTCTTTCGGATATTCTTTCATGCAAAGTAGGTTCTACTGATGGCCATCCCTCTGGCAGCAGCGAAATTTACTAGCCGTAGGCCGTTGTCATTGGTAGCGGAGTGAAGGTTCTCCCTACAAATTATGGGACGGAAAAAGTCCTCTCTACCGAACTGAGCATTAGCGTCTCCGATAACAATTTCCACGTCATGCTTTGTGCACTCTCCATAGGCTTTATCAAGACATTCATAAAACGTGTCCTTCACGTCGTCGGACTCTGTTGTAGTCACAGCTGTCGTAATCTTCCGGACTACGATCAGACTCAGTGTCCTCGCAACGAAGGTAGAGCTGACCTTTGCTCTCCATTTCCAATTGTTTTTCGACTCCTTGTCGCAGCTAGAGAGAAATGAATTTAATATTTATTATAAAAAGCCGTTTTGTACCAATCCTCCAATCCTCTTTAAAATGCCGAACCACAACATATCAACCAACCATAGGATGGTTACACGTTATGGAAGGCGTATTGCCATGCGTACCGCTAGCGTCTCAGCTGAATGCTATTAGATGCGCAGTAGGCCGGTTATTATATTTTTTGTTGATGCCACGAGGTTTCTGCACAAGCGTGCGGATTGCCGTGGTAGACGCCGTCCTCGTCGTTGGTTGTGGCGTTGTTATGGCGACCGCTGAATGCACGCCGTCTTGCGCGCGCCGCGAAATCGGGTTTGTCCGCGAGGTAGTTCGTCGTGATAGACGCCGTCCGCGTCGTTCGTTGAAGCGTTGTTATGGCATACGCTGAGAGCCCGCCGTCTTGCGCGCGCCGAAGAATCAGGTTCGTCCACGAGGTAGTTCGTCACTTGGTAGTGGGCAGGCAATCTGCCTCTTCGCTGAATTGTGTCTCTCCGCAATACTGTCCGTCGCCTGTTCGACCACCTCTGGTTGGTGATGGTTGCCAATGGTAACTGATGAGTCCGCATTGGTTTCCTGGCCTGCTGGGATCGGTTGGCTGTTCGAAGCGTACGATATGACGTTCGAGAGTAGAATGGCCCTGGTCTCCGATGACCGTCCGTTTTATAGACGAGGACTTGTCACCTGGAGACTGTGTTCCCCGCTTTTTTTTGTTACCCCTCTCCTGCAACGATTCGATTTTTATTTTGGGTGTAGATGGCCTTGTGACGCGAAGTTCGTGACATGGGATTTGTAACGAGAAACATTTTTGTTTGTATTTCAGTATCTGATCGCGCACGGGCAGAACTTTATTCCTACGTTGTGTAAAAGACGAATAAAATGCTATGCCATCTCGCCATGGTGATAGTTGAGTCTAAACTGATTTATTTACTATGCATTCACTTACAAATGGTCAATTACAACAGTACGACATATATAATGCGACAATATAACAATACACTTGTACAAACAGTATCTATTTATTATAATAATGATATTGCATCAAACAAGTTCATTTTATTTGTTCTGCTATTCCTAACTACTCTACAACAGCTTCGTGGATATTTTCAAACAATCTGTTGACGTAGACAGATCTCCTGCCCGCTCGTCCAGCTTTTGGTGGTACTGTTCAGCAACTCCTTCAACTGACAAACGTTGGATATTGAAATGCATCGTTTTGTTGTTTCGTGAATCCGTGAAAGTCGCGCCTGAATTTTTGCAACTACAAAGTGATCCGAGTCAATGTTCGGACCTCAGATCAGCACGTAGTATATCTGTGAGCAAGCGTCTGCACTCGGATGTTGCCAGGTGTGTTTGCGAATATTCTTACGTACGAAGTAGGTACTGCGATTGCCATCCCTTTAGCAGCAGCAAAAGGTACAAGTCGCCAATGATAGGGCGGAAGAAACTTTCTCTTCCGATCTGCGAATTTGCACCCTCGATTACTATCTTTACATCGTGTCTTGGGAACTCTCCGTAGACCTTATAAAGGCTCTCATAGAACTCATCCTTCACGTCATCAGGCTTATCGTTCGTTGGGGGATAGATGCTAATCAGGCCATAGTTGAAGAATTAGCCCTTCATTTGCAAATGCGGTCGCTCATCGGCTTCCACCGGATAACACGCTTCATCTGCTTCCTGATCACCATAAAGCCAACTCCTCGTTCGACTCTGTCTCCGCCGCTATAGTAGATGTGGAACTTGAATGAAGTGCTCGCTATGGGATCCACCGCTGGGAATTCACGTTCTCCAGTTCTGAGCCACCGTATTTTCTGAATTGCTGCCACACTCTCGCCGACTTCTGCAGCTGACGAGCCAAGAGCCCAACACGTGCTGGTTCATTCAAAGCTCTCACATTCCAAGATCCGACTTTCCAATCGTTGTCCTTTATTCGTTGCCGGGTCTGTTGCCATTGAATCTACCGGTTTGCTCTACTTTCGCCTTCCTTGATAACAGTAGAATCTTCGGTAGACTACCTTACTAGAGTTGCGCTACCTGCATCGCGTTGAAGGGACTGCCTACTCGGTGCTGACACGATGCAACATGGTATGCACAGTTTTGCTTAGAATCCCTCGCTGGCACTCGGGCGGTGATCAGCCGCCCTAACATTGGTAACAGACGCTGTTGTGAGCCGCCCCTAACATGGAGAACAGACGCTCGATCAGATTTGCACCTCCGGAGAAGAGCAAATCTCCCATTCCCTGGCAGCTAACGACCATAGTTTCCACAGGGGTTGGTTACCCGATCTTCCCAAAGGTTGCTCGTATCCCGGCCAGCGCCACGAGGACCGCGAAATGGGGTCTATTTTATTTCTTCAGGTAAGCGAAGTACCAATGGTACGCTTTACCCAGCATTTGCCGTGCCTCGATACCATCCTCACCAGCTGCTTTATTGAACTTTAGCTGTTGGATGGCATCTTTAACTTCCCTCAAGGTGGGGGCTAGTTGGCTTCGTTTGCTGAACTGACATAGTCTTCTCCTCCGCTGCCTTGACTTTCACTGCCTGTACTCTCAGCGGCATTTAAATGTTCCTCGTAGTGCTGCATCCACCTTTCAATCACCACACTTTCATCCGTCAATATATCCCTGCACATTTCTGCTCGCGGCACGAAACCTTTGCGGGATGCGTTGAGCTTCTGATAGAAGTTGCATGTTGCTTTAGAACTGCACAGCTCCATCTCCTCGCACTCCGCTTCTTCTACTGAAAAAGGGCGTCTGCTGTCTCCGCTTCCGTCTATAACGTTCCACGTGCTGCCGGGTACCTTGTTGCAGCGCGACCGCCCGCGCTGTGCTTTTCTCCTCCAGAATCTGTCTGCACTATTCGCCGAAGCAATCGTTTCGTAGACTTCGTCCCACATACTTTATTTATTTATTACCAGACTATGGCCGAAGTGGCCTGTGCTGCACATAAAAGTCTTCTCCATTCAGCTCGGTGCATGGCTGCACTTCGCCAACCCCGCAGTCTGCGGAGGGTCCGCAAATCGTCCTCCACCTGATCGATCCACCTTGCCCGCTGTGCACCTCGCCTTCTTGTTCCCGTCGGATCGTTGTCGAGAACCATTTTCACCGGATTACTGTCCGACATTCTGGCTACGTGCCCGGCCCACCGCAGTCTTCCGATTTTCGCTGTGTGAACGATGGATGGTTCTCCCAACAGCTGATGCAACTCGTGGTTCATTCGCCTCCTCCACGTACCGTCCGCCATCTGCACTCCACTATAGATGGTATGCAACACTTTTCTTTCAAAAACTCCCAGTGCGCATTGGTCCTCCACGAGCATCGTCCAGGTCTCGTGTCCGTAGAGAACTACCGGTCTTATAAGCGTTTTGTAGATAGTCAGTTTGGTACGGCGGCGAACTCTATTCGATCGGAGCGTCTTACGGAGTCCAAAGTACGTACGATTTCCAGCCACTAAGCGCCTCCGAATTTCTCTGCTGGTATCGTTATCGGCGGTCACCAGTGAGCCCAAGTACACGAATTCTTCAACCACCTCGATTTCGTCACCACTCGAGGGACTCGAGGATGCCCCTGAAACTCGAACTACGCACATCACCCGATCCATCGTCGCCTTGATCAACCGTATCAGTTTATCCGGAAATCCGTTTTCGTGCATTAGCTGCCATAGCTGGTCCCGATCGATTGTATCATATGCGGCTTTGAAGTCGATAAATAGATGATGTGTGGGCACGTTGTATTCGCGGCATTTCTGCAATACCTGACGTATGACGAACACCTGGTCTGTGGTAGAGCGTTCACCCATAAATCCCGCCTGGTACTGCCCCTCGAATTCTCTTGCAATTGGTGTTAGTCGGCGGCATAAAATTTGGGAGAGTACCTTGTAGGCGGCGTTCAGCAATGTGATTGCGCGGTAGTTGCTACAATCCAGCTTATCGCCCTTTTTTGTAGATGGGACACACGACACCTTCCATCCACTCCTGCGGCAAAACTTCCTCCTCCCAAATCTTGGTAATCACCCAGTGCAGCGCTCGAGCCAGTGCCTCACCACCGTGTTTAAATAGCTCTCCTTGTAGTTGGTCAACCCCAGGGGCTTTGTTGTTCTTGAGCCGGCCAATCTCCTCCTGGATTTCCTGGAGATCCGGAGCCGGTAGAATTATGTCCTGCGCGCGTTCTCCCAGGTCCATCACCATACTGCCATCTTCATCTGCCACATCGCCATTCAGGTGTTCTTCGTAGTGCGGCCGCCACCTTTGGATCACCTCACGCTCGTTCGTAAGAAGGTTCCCGTTTATGTCCTTACACATATCAGGCTGCGGCACGTGGCTCTCACGTGAACGGTTCAACTTCTCATAGAACTTTCGTGTGTTATTAGCGCGGTACAGTTGCTCCGTATCTTCACGGTCTCGATCTTCCTGCTGGCCGAAAAATCGAGTTTTGTTTGTTCCGCACCCGTTTGTATCGTGCCTCGTTCGCCCTCGTGCTATATTGCAACAATTTCGCCCATGCTGCATTCTTCTCCTCAATTAACTGTCTACATTCACCGTCATACCAGTCGTTTCTCTGATCCGGGAGCACCGTGCCAAGTGCAGCGGTTGCGGTGCTACCAATGGCGGATCGAATATCTCTCCAGCCATCTTCAAGAGATGCTGCGCGTAGCTGCTCTTCCGTTGGGAGTGCCACTTCCAGCTGCTGCGCGTAGTCTTGGGCTAGTCTACCGTCTTGTAGCCGCCCAATGTTTAGCCGCGGCGGATGACTCCGACGCGTGTTGATCACCGTCGAGAGTTTTGAGCGCAGACATACTGCAACGAGGTAGTGGTCGGATTCAATATTCGCACTGCGGTAAGTGCGTACGTTCGTGATGTCGGAGAAGAATTTACCGTCGATTAGAACGTGGTCGATTTGGTTTTCCGTTACTTGATTAGGTAATTTCCATGTGGCCTTGTGGATATTCTTGCGGGAAAGAAAGCGCTTCGGACTACCATTCCGCGGGAGGCAGTTTATGCATCGTTGGCCGTTGTCGTTCGATATGGTATGCAGACTATCCGGTCCGATGACCGGTCTATACATTTCCTCCCTTCCTACCTGAGCGTTAAGGTCGCCGATGACGATTTTGACGTCCCGCAGTGGGCAGTCTGCTCCAGCTGCGCATAGAACGCTTCTTTCTCGTCGTCGGATCTCCCTTCGTGTGGGCAGTGCACGTTGATGATGCTATAATTGAAGAAACGGCCTTTTATCCTCAGCTTGCACATCCTTGAGTTGATTGGCTGCCACCCAATCACGCATTGGCGCATCTTTCCCACTATGAAGCCGGTTCCCATGTTAATCCCATATATTATTTTAATACACAACTTCAAGGTTTTTACACTGGGGTCGCCTTTTAATGCATTAAAATTTTATAATTTTTCTTCGATTCGATTCGATTCAATCAACTTAGTGTTTTAATAAATTCATAGACAAAAAAACAAAAACAAACCACGTAAAAAGCGATGTGAGTGCACATCATCTCTGCACTTAAATAGACACACTGCACTATGAATAATAATTGAAATTTTTGAAATTGCAGCGCGTTTATTGAATGTTGTGTTCATTGCTCAAAAAATGTACATCACAATAAACGTAAAATTACAAAATATTCCTCTTAGTGTAACGCTATAAATCGCGTTTTAAATTAACAGAAAACTCGTAAATCCGGTCTTGACGTCATTTTCATAACAATAATTTAAATAACATTTCAGTGCATAGTCTTTATGTAGTATTAGACTGTTTGTACCTCTAACAACAACGTGTCACAAACATAAATGTATCAAAATTCAAAGCAACTTTTGTCTGTTATTTCATTCCCAAAACAAACAATAACATAGAAATCTACATCGTTTTATCACGATATTTCCCAGGAAGCCTCGCACAGTTACTCGTTTCACACGGCACAGAGCAAAGCCCATCAAAACCACATCTAGGCACATTCCACAAACGTTACCCAGTAACACCCATAAATTCCTCGCTCAGTCACAGCCAAGGACTCGGCATCGTCCTTGTTTCAAAGAGACCTCCTTCATCTGCTGCTAATGGAATGCATAAGAATAATCCTTTCCCGGAAATGACAGCAGCAAAGAAATTGAAATAAAAGAATCCACTTCCTTCCGCCTGGCTGCTCTTCATTTGCCGCCACCACTTTAACGCTTTCAAAACAAATATGTGCCACTCTCCATCGCGTCATCACCGGGTCTCCGCTTCAAACCGTTCCGGGGAAGTGGGATGTATCTGATTTGGTTCCCACTTATATACGGCGATGATAGACAGCCCAGGATTCGCAGAGAGATTCTCGACAAAAAAATCTAACCCCAGACAGCCTCGTCTCGAGTGACACAACACACAGACCGGTATCGTTGAGGCTGAGGGGCCGCAAAAAACGTGAGAATGAATAGCGCGTTCTACACAGTGTGATAGGTGATAATGGGGCGGGAGGGGTGTGAGTACGGAAACGTTTATCCATCACGCCAGAACAGTTGAAGCAACAGGATAAAAAAATATCATCCTGTTGCTCGACTTTTCCCAAGTGGAATGTATAAATAACTATACAGGAGCATAGAGGTGGGTACATACATCTAACTGCCATCGCACTTGTATGCTTCCTGTTGCCGTGATGTTCATAATAAACTCTCATCTCCTATCAAAAAGCAGCAACAAAAGTGAGGCATTTGCAGGCTCGTCATAGCATCCAGATATAGAAATAGATTCCATTCCATAGAATAGATTTCATTCCTTTTGATGTTGGGGAATAACGGTCAATATGCGCCCACTAATCAATCAAACTTGCAGAAGAATCAATGGTCGAGAACCTAAGCGGCCAATTCATTTTATTTTACAAAGGACATGTTGATGATTAAAACAGTCCGATTAATCTTTAGTTACTCGTGTAGATCTTGAGGCTTTTCTCCAAGGATTTCTTGGATGACCATGAGCCTATGCAGAAAAAGTTCTATCATGGGTAGTCTTCACACCACTATTTACTTCTGTCCTCTACTTTCACGCTTTTCAATTCCCAATTCTCATATTAAGCTTACTTGCTGTTACCTTTTCATTTCCCTTGCCCTCGCTTCTCCCATCTCACCTCTCACTTCCCATATCCCAATTCCCAATTGAAATACTCGACGGCTTTTTAGTGGAACTCTCGTTTTCTACTTCTCATTACTCATAACTTTTCACTTCTAATTTCTCACTTTTCAATTCTCACTTTTTTACTTTTTAATTATTGCGCTTAGTTTCATAGGGGCGTAACTGTATAGATCGATTTATCTTCGTCGATGTTTTCTTTTTATTATTGTACCGAATTGCGTTAGTTTGTTGATGATTTAATGGTTATTATTTATTCAGACTAAGGCCGAAGTGGCCTGTGCGGTATATAAGAGTCTTCTCCATTCGGCTCGGTCCATGGCTACACGTCGCCAACCACGCAGTCTACGGAGGGTCCGCAAGTCATCTTCCACCTGATCGATCCACCTTGCCCGCTGCGCACCTCGCCTTCTTGTGCCCGTCGGATCGTTGTCGAGAACCATTTTCACCGGGTTACTGTCCGACATTCTGGCTACGTGCCCGGCCCATCGCAGTCGTCCTATTTTCGCGGTGTGAACGATGGATGGTTCTCCCAACAGCTGATGCAACTCGTGGTTCCCCGACTAGAAGGTCATATCAAAATTATATCATCATATGTTATTATGTTAGACAAATTTTTTATAACAAAATTTGTTAGAAATATGGTGCAGGATGTTGTTAAAATATCTAAATTTCTATCAAAAATTACACTACTCGAAACAAAAAACTATCAAATTTTGTTACAATTTTATCATGAAAATAACATATTTTGTTAGAAATTTATAACAGAATCAGATACAAAATATATTGTTTACTGTGCAGTTACAGGTCGTGATAGGTCTCCAGATTGTGATCAACATTCAGAAATATTAGTTTTTTTCTGAACAAGGATATTTTTCAAGAACATGGAAATAAGAACATTCCAAATTAGACAACTCTTTCAAATTATATCAGCGTGTGGGATATCTATGGCAGGAGACTTTGCTACATCTATTTTAATCGCCTACTGTTGGGTAATTCGGTATTAAGCATTTTTAAAATCTTATTATGTTAAAATCCTGTTACAACATTTGAAAGATAATGGCTACTAAGAACAAAATTGTATCAAAATAAGTTATAAAGATCACAATATGTTAAAATTGAGTTAAGTTTTTGTTATGCTCTTCTAGTCGGGTCATTTGCCTCCTCCACGTACCGTCCGCCATCTGTACCCCACCATAGATGGTACGCAGCACTTTCCTTTCAAAAACTCCAAGTGCGCGTTGGTCCTCCACGAGCATCGTCCAGGTCTCGTGTTCGTAGAGGACTACCGGTCTAATGAGCGTTTTGTAGATTGTCAGTTTGGTACGGCGGCGAACTCTATTTGATCGGAGCGGCTTGCGGAGTCCAAAGTATGTACGATTTCCAGCCATAATGGGACTCCGAATTTCTCTGCTGGTATCATTTTTGGCAGTCACCAGTGAGCTCAAGTACACAAATTCTTCTACCACCTCGATTTCGTCACCACCGATGAAAACTCGCGGTGGGTGGCTCACATTGTCTTCTCTTGAACCTCTTCCTATTATGTACTTTGTCTTCGACGTGTTGATGACTAGTCCGATCCGCTTGGCTTCCCTCTTCAGTCTGATGTAGGCTTCCTCCATCTTCTCAAAGTTACGTGCTATAATATCTATGTTGTCGGCGAAGCCGATTTAATGATCTGGTGTGATAAAGGATGATTGTATCTTGCACCAGAATCAATAATCCCGGTTGTAGCTTTTGGAGCAATTGAGCTATTAACATTAACGATTAAGAAAAATCGATCAATACAGTTACGCCCCTTTGAAACTAAGCGCGAGAATCATTTAAAAATAAATTGTTGGTGGTTCACGCTCTTATCAAACTATGACATCCACAGTGAAGCATATCTGTCTTAACCGTCTAAGACGAGTTTGGTACTTTCCATTAAATTCCACGACTTGAAGTGGTTGGCGACGTGTAGCCATGGACCGAGCCGAATGGAGAAGACTCTTATATACCGCACAAGCCACTTCGGCCTTAGTCTGAATAAATGAAATGAATGAAGTCGAGTCAAGTACGAGACACTGAAGACGACCTCACAGTTGAAGTCGAAATACGTATCTGCAAAGATAACAAATCTTAGTGGAATTAAATGGAAAGTACTAAACTCGTCTTAGATGGTTGATCTTCTTCTTCTTATTGGCATTACATCCCCACACTGCGACAGAGCCGCCTCGCAGCTAAGTGTTCATTAAGCACTTCCAAAGTTGTTAACTGCGAGGATTCTAAGCCAAGTTACCATTTTTGCATTCGTACATCATGAGGCTAACACGATGATACTTTTATGCCCAGGGAAGTCGAGGCAATTTCCAAACCGAAAATTTTCCAGACTGGCGCTGGGAATCGAACTCAGCCACCCTCAGCATGGTCTTGCTTTGTAGCCGTGCGTTAAGGAGAGCCCCACAGATGAATACAATCCACTAAAAAGAGATTAACATTTTTTTCTGATATATGTCTTGCATGTAAAATTTTTACAATTAAAATGTAAAATGTTCTATGAAAAATGTAGAAAAGTTAACTTGGCACAAACTTTATTAATTTGTTCTTCGAGACATATTATTTTTATGTTATAGAGACAATGTTTTTATCCAGTGAAAAGTTTTTAAGGTAACGTAAGCTAAAATTTGATCTAAGGGAAGAAAAACACATTTTTTTTTTCAATTTTGTTATAGATGTCTGAATAATTATTTTTCAATTTATTGATTTAACAACATGTTTGGACGTCAGCTGCCATGGGTTTTGTAACTGTATTCTGTCTATTATATCGGAAATTGCAATGGCTCATATTAGTTAGCTGGCGCATTTTAAATCGATTTCTCTTTCTAATGTGCAGAACGAATTAGTAAACAAGCTGGTCGAAAATAATTCATGAATAAATTTGAAATGCATTAATATTTTAAATATGTATAAATAATATTCTATCAAGTGCTATTTTGCTTTAATTTATAAATTAATTGACGCGAAGCAACTGTTATTCATCCTAAATCTGTTTAAAAGATATTGTTCATAAATTCATATCATCCACTGTACATGTCAGGCTTTTATTCAAAGCTTATATTAGAATCTGTCAATTGGATGTGTATTGAACATTGAATACAGATCTTGTAAGGTTGATATACAACAAAAATCTGACAGCCACCGTTCGGTTGGATGTGCCACTGTTGTCAGAAGAATCAAGCATTTATTCAGCCAATGTGATGTCAATTGCTTGATACATTATTTTCATATACCTACCTGACAAAATCAATTCCCGTTCCCTACTATTAAAATACATTAAGTGAGCAGTAACTTACGACAGCAAATTAATACGAGCATCGATAATTAAAACACATGTTACGGTACAGAAGCATTGATACCGTCTACATTGAGATTCCGAACGTCAAAAAAAGCAGTTAATTAAAACAATTAATTCCATTTCCTCGGTGTTAACATCCGTTCGATCAAATCACAATCAATGGATACGGTGGTGTCAACAACAACACGAACCGTTTCATTCTCAGTTATGTCATGACTGACACATCAGCCGTATCAATAATCATAATTAAACGAGAAGAAAAAAATAATGAGCAAATGAATGCACTATAACCAATTCCGTTACTGGCGGATGTCACCTTCATGCTTATCGTTACCGTCGTCAGTAGGTATCATTACTTACCTGCAGACCGACAACCGTTCGTCGGTGGAATTTATACAAAACACATTGGCGCAAAAAATAGAAGGAAAAAACGGATGTTTGTCTATTTCCGGTACCGTATTTTCTATTCTACTGGTCGATCCTCACGATCTACACCACAGACGGAAACATAACAAGACGTAATGGAAATCAATTTTCAATTAGAATGTACTGCAGTACATTATATTTATTACATCACCCAGTTCGAGAGAAAAAAAAACTTGATGGCTTGATGAATACTTTAAAAGATCTACAAAAACTGGTAAGATGTTATGTCTTGTTACGGTACAAAATCTCATTTCAGCGAGCAGAATGAGCAAGGCGTATTAGCGTGTGTGGTAACTGGAAATGATGTTACTTGGACACATGGGACGTGACATTACTGTCTAATTGGTGCTTCTCCATCCAGTATAGGTCATTCGAGGTGACTAAATAACAACAACAAATGCTCGCCATGGGCAGTAAATGCTGAATAAATTTGATCTTTCGTGTCCTGATGAACACAATATTTTTGTTGACTTGTAGAAAATAAAAAGCAATTGAATTTTCCCCCGAGTAATAATTTGAATTTCATAACATAAAAAACATTGAACATTTACCTCTTCCGCTGATTTCAGAAAGATTAGAGACTTCTGGCGGTAATTTGTACTGTAAAACCTCGTCAATCCCTCTTTTTACGGCCCACTTTTTACGCTCCAAATTCGAAAAAAAAACGCTCCGTCTTTTAACGCTCCAAATTCGAAAAAAAAACCCATAGGAGCGTAAAAAGTTTCAAGCATTTATATGAGGCAAATTTGGATTAGATTAGCAGGTTGCTTTTTAGATACTAAGAACTTCGGATGTTTTAGGAACAGAATTTATGTTTGCCTGCGAAGTGGTATTACCTGTTGTCATGAGTAGCTCGAGTTAACTATAACTATGACCGCAACGGGATTTGAACCTAGAACATCAACAAAAATGGCGTTGGAATGCAGCCATACCATACCATACCACCATATCGACTACATATAGGGATTGGGCTACTTTGTTTCATAAAGCCTACTCTTATTGCAATTGGAGATGGCACGAAAAGAAAGAAAGGAGTGAGAAAACGAGCAAATCAACTTTTCGCGGCACTGGTAGTGAGGGAGAAAAGGGTTATCTCTCATCGCACTTTTTTTCTTTTTCCGCAAACCGATTTCTCGGCGAAAATCAGCGTGATGGAGAATTACGATCCCTTGTTGTAGATAGTCATCGAACTCCATACAGTCAAGGTCTGCGCATCAACCTCCGTAATGCAGGCAGTTATTGAAGAATAAACAAGTTGTGTGACCCCTTCTTGGTATATGTTTGCATTCCAATTAGTTCTCTTGATGTCATGGGTTCCAGGTAGTCTCTAACTCCATACAGTCAAGGTCTGCGCATCAACCTCCGTAAAGTAGGCAGTTATAGAAGAATAAAAAAGTTGTGTGACCTCTTCTTGGTATATGTTTGTATTTCAAGTAGTTCTTGCTGTAGTCGTGGGTTCCAGGTAGTCTACGTAACTTCATAGAGTAATGGTCTACGGCCAACCTTCGTGATGGAGACAGTTATTGAACAATAAATAACTTGTGTGACCGCTTCTTGGCACATGTTTGTATTCCAAGTAGTTCTTGTGATAGTCGTTCCAGGTAGAATACGTACTCCATAGAGTCAAGGTCTGTGGATCAACCTCCGTAATGGAGGCAGTTATTAAAAAATAAACAAGTTGTGTAACCACTTCTTGGCATTTGATTCTATTCCAAGTAGTTTTTGTTGTTGCCATAGGTTTCAGATAGTCTAAGAACTCCATACAGTCAAGGTCTGCTTATCAACCAGCGTTACACAGGCGGTTAATAAAAAAAAATATCTGGTTGTGTGACCCTTTCCTGGCATATGTTTGCGTTCCAAGTAGCTCTTGTTATTGTCATGGGTTCCAGATAGTCTACGAACTCCATAGAGTCAAGTTCTGTAAATTTACCGAGCAGTTGGACTTAGCATTTAGGACTTTACGACTTAGGATTTAGGACTTAGCAGAATTTACCGGGCAGTTTTTTGTTTGTTTGTTTTTATTAACGACATTTCACACTGCTGGAGTGCATTCATGTCGAATCAAAAAAATTCCCCCCTTCCCGATATAATTTTCGTACAATACATTTCATTTTTTCTTCGACCTAGTGTTGTACACTTTCCATCCTGGATCGGAAAGATTCTCTTCGGTGTACTGCAGTTCGTCCAGGCAGCAGTCATCGCCACACGATCTCTTCCGATCTTGTTCGCATCTAGCCTCATTCGAATTCGATTCATTTGTCCCAGTCGACAACCGCCTCTTTGCTGTGGTTCCGGGCTGTGGGTCGATGTGTGCATCATCATCATTAGATTCGTTGTCGCTTGAGTTGAGATCTGCCGCTTCAGCTGTATCGTTGCAGTTTTCGTCCACGTCTTTGCTGTGTCGTTCGGCGATGTTTGAAACTGTTCGTTTTTCTTGCTGAGTCTCAGATCCTCCGCTCGGTGTCACTTGTTTACTTTGGCCTCGGAAAGTTACGAGCGTATATTTGTACCTCCATCCTCATTCGTATCACTCTGACACCGTTTGGTATCCCAGGGAAAAAGTTCTTCCATACTTCGTTTTGAATGGAGATCACTTTTCCATATTGTTGGACTTAGAATCACTTGGTCCAATAATCAGCCCCCCCGTTCCGAAAGCTGCACTTGGAGGGGTATTTCTAGCGTTCGATGAAAACCACGATGATCACATTGATTTCAAAGAGCTGTGCTGTGGTGTGAGTGCTTGTCGAGGACCGAATGTGGAAAGGAGCAAGTTTTGTTTTAAAGTATTCGATATCGATCGTGATGGAGTTCTAAATTTTGGGGAGGTTGGAAAAATGGTGGACATTTATTGTTTGTAGCTAAAGAAACAAATGCGTCGTGTTACAAAAACTTGACTCGAAAGCAAATTATGCAACGAACCAAAGAGCTATGCATGGAAAGTAATAGAACTGTTCGAGAATGCCCAGCGATTACTGATCCATTTCCGGAGTTTAAGTATACACAAGAGGATTTCCTGATATGGAGTATAGAGAGTACCACGAACCTGGTTCAACCGTTCCTAGATCTTCTGTTTGAAGTTTGTCATATCGTGTTGGGATTACGACCACAATGCAAACATTTAGAAGGTGATATTGTGAAAGGTTGGTTGGCCCGAGAGGTGCGTAGGGGTTACAAAGTTGGTCAGTTTTGGTACTTGATATCGTCAGATTGGTGGCATCATTGGTCGCAATATATTCAACCGTCGGCGAACTTTTCATGCGTACATTGTAAAATTGCATCGAGCTATGCGATTAATAGAAACAATGCAGCTACTTCAGTAGCAGGAGTTGATGAAGCAATAATATGCGATGAAAGTTTTACATCTAACTCGACGGAAAGCACGGGAGATTTACTTAATACTGGCGATTCGTCTAGTCTGGGCTCGGGAAGTAGCGGAATTTCATGTGGTAGACACCCGGCTAGTCCACCCGGAATGATAGACAACCAAAGCTTGATTGCACCTATTTTATACAAACAAATTCCTACGTTGACGGGAGAAGGTGGTAGATTGAAACGGGGGGGGGGGGGTAGGTAATGCTACTCCCGAACACATCCAACGTAATGGAGGTAGTTATTGGAGAATAAACAAGTTGTGTGCCCCTTCCTAGTATATGTTTGAATTCCAAGTAGCTCATAGTTGTTGTCATAGAGTCAATATTGGCTGATCAACCACCGCACTACTGCATCGTTTATTTCGTAATAACTGGGACACCGCAGCTTTCCCAGTCGACTGGATGCAAGGTATCTTAGTGAAGGTGCCCAAAAAGGGTGACCTGACTGTATGCGATAACTGGCGAGGCATTATGTTGCTGTGTGCCGTTCTCAAAGTTCCATGCAAAATTATCCTAGCCCGGATTCAGGAGAAGATCGATGCTACTCTCCGGCGGTAGCAGACCTGATTCCCGGCCGGAAGATCCTGTGTGGACCATATTGTCACGCTCCGCATCATTCTGGAGCAGGTCAACGAATTCCAAGAGTTCCTTAACTTGACTAATTGACTACGAAAAAGTTTTCGACCGTCTCAATCACGAGAATATGTGGGGCCCCCTGAGTCGCAAGGGGGTTCCTGAGAAAGCCAACGGCCTCATCGAAGCACAGTACGATGCCTTTTCGTGTAGAGTGCTGCACAATGGAATCCTGTCCGACCCTATCCGGGTCGTAGCTGGTGTGAGGCAAGGATGTGTTCTATCACCGTTACTGTTCCTCATCGTAATCGACGAGATTCTGATAGATGCGATTGACCGTGAACCAAACCGCGGACTGTTATGGCAGCCTATAACCTTGGAGCACCTAAACGACTTCGAATTGGCTGATGACGTTGCACTCCTCGCGCAACGCTCTGATATGCAGAGTAAGCTCAACGACCTTGCCGAGCGCTCCTCTTCGGCAGGTTCAGTCATCAACGTCAACAAAACCAAATCGTTGGATGTAAACACGGTGACTCCTTCCAGTTTAACAGTAGCCGGGCAACCAGTGGAGAATGTTGAAAACTTCCAATATCTTTGTAGCCAAATGGCGCCAGACGGCGATACCGCCGACATAGGCGCACGGATCAAGAAAGCAAGGGCAGTCTTTGCGAGTTTAAGAAAAATCTGGAAAAACAGGCAGATAAGTGAACGCACCAAAATACGAATTTTCAACTCTAACGTGAAATCTGTTCTGTTATACGCTAGCGAAACATAGTGTGTATCAGTGGAGAGCATTCAACTGCTGCAGGTGTTCATCAACAGATGGCTGCGGTATATAATTCGGACCTGGTGGCCTCACAACTGGATCTCAAACAACGAGCTCCATCGTCGTTGTCATCAGAGACCAATAGCAACAGAAATTCGGGATTGGAAGTGGGGCTGGGTCGGCCACACTCTACGTAGGGGCGGAAACGAAATCTGTAAACAAGCATTAGACTGGAACCCAGCGGGACATCGCAGCAGAGGCGGACTCAGAGGCCCATGGCGGCGAAGCTTCAATAAAGAAATAAAAGAGTCGACCGAAATCTAACCTGGCAACATGTTAAAGCGATAGCCGGGCAACGCTCAGGATGGAGATCTTTCAAGTCGGCCCTTTGCACCACCGGAGGTGTACAGGATCCATAAGAACCACCGCACCGTAATGGAGCCAGTAATTAAACAAATAACTCATGTACCACTTTTGAAACAAGCTGAAAGGCCTCTGGTTACGCGTGTAGACTAGAAGCTTTATTCTACGGATTTCTTGGATGACTATGAACATATGACATGGACGCATCCTATGTATCCCAAAACACAGATCGAAGCTCTAGGAGCTTCTAATTTAGATATTTGAAAATGATGATAAACTGCTTATTAGTCATCATCATGGATCTGCAGCACTTATGAATACGCCGGAAATGCTTTCAGATGAGCTGGTAGATCTGAGGTCCTAACTCCATAGGGTTCTTGGTTGACTCATAATACATGAAAATATGGAAGATTTTCTTATTATGTATTCATATATCTACATGGACCCAAAGCCGTTGTTAATTCACTTGAAATACCTGTTGTTTAGTTGCTAGACCTTTAATACAATTTCAAGACTTCTTGGTGCACCAAGAACATCTTAAGGCATCAGCACTGAAACAATGAATTATTGGCAGTGACTGATTTTCTACCCGCCGCTTCCACATCCAGGCGCCATCGTATATGCGCAAATAGCCAGCATGAGTTAACCGCCAAAAATGTGTATTGTGAAAGACATCTAACGCGGGTTTTCTCAAAATTAGGACCTTTTCATGACAAACTATTTGGTACCGGTTATGCAGGAAGGTGTCCGCTACTACGCCTATCAAATATTTTTTCGATTCGCCATACTGATTTCAAAAAGTTAACTCCTAGTGTGCCGCTGTAAGCACGCTTAAAGCAGGCGATTCATTGGACGACCATGATAACGAAAATAATTTAGACGACCCTAATACCGAAATTGGTAAAAAAACACATCTTAAGACTAAAAGTTAACAATGATACGGAGTGTACTAAAAGCTAGGTAAATATAAAACTTTGCTTACCTAAATAAAAGATTATAAACTTTTTTACGCTCAAAATTCCAATTAGCGCTTCATCTTTTTACGCTCAAAATTCGAAACAACGCTCCCTCTTTTTACGCTCTGATTCAATTTACGCTGCCCCGGTTTGGGCGCAAAAAGAGGTTTTGCAGTACTGGTATTCAAAGGCAGAAGGCAGGAGATGTTGCAAGAATGCCGGACAAAAACCCTGCAAAGATGGTGCTCGCTTACTACCCGGCATACACAATAAGATGAGGAGCATAGCGAGGTGGGTGCACCAGGTTCAAAATGATTTGGCGAGCGTGGGATGCAACCCATCTTCGGTTGGAAATGGTCTTGAACCGTGCATCGGGCGTCAAATTGTTTATTCAGTGTTATTCTATTTAGATGTAAGCTAAATATGTAATTAAAAAATGAATGCAAATTAGTAATAAAGTAACGAGTAGGGGCACTGCCCAAGTGTAGTAAGAGTATGCGATATCATACTTTTGTATGACGAAACGAAATGTAAGGACATGTGAAATATTTGCTTTGTTTCGAAATAGAATAAAAACAAAACAATACGAAATTAAGGCCCCATCTGATTTGAAATTAATTGATACGAAACGAACTTATATTTTCCCTTCACAGATTTTTTGTTGCATTTATTTATCTTGTTCAATATTATTTTATATTTTAAAGACAAGTACCTAACTGTTTGCGACCAAAACCATTTTAGCAAAAACAAAGAAGCAGACCCGACCACAGCATGCATAGCAGGTGTGTGATTCAAATATTTATTGCTATTGAACACGAGACCAGGCTTCTGATAGATTTGTCTGTCCTCAGAAATTCTTCTACCACTTCTGAATGATGAATGCTCGTCAACTATGAGATACCCAATTTCAAGCATCAAAGGATACCTTGAGGAAATTGAATTTATTCAGTTCCATATTTCCTTACCTTGGGATATCCGTCCGCCTGAACTACCAGTCACATTTATATAGCCCTACTACTGGTAGAGCAGCTAAGCACATTACACACCGAATAACATCAAGTTCACCAAGTGGAAATAAGCAGCGTGTGGGAGCTCACAAAGTGTACATAATTTCTTCCTCCCTTCCAGCACGGAATCAAGCAGAGCCGCCGGCGGGCACTTCCTGTTGTGATAAATGGGAAGAATGAAACTTCGATGTCCCGCTCAAGGGTAAAAGTGAACCAGAGCACAACACACAGCGCGCCACCACACAGCACACAGTGGGTAACAGGATGCAGCCCCATAATTGAGCAGCAGTTTCTGGGGGTCTGGATTTCATCACTACGGACTGGCTGGCGCAGCAACCCAAAAGCGGAGACGCCTTCCTGGCTGAATGGGAGGGTATTGAACGCGTCGCATGCAGGAGGACATTGGCAGGTAGGCAAATAGAGCGTGCAACGAACGGCACACTTGAGGCCCGTCATCGGCGGTATGGTGCCAGTGTTGTGTGCACTTTCGAGATGCTTTGGAAACGGTTCGGAATAAACGGTACGGTGTGGACGGAGAGGATGAAAACTTTAAACGGGGAAGTTCAGCATCCCTTACGAACATCCGCAGTTAAGTGAGATTGCTTTGGTGGGAGTTGTCAAATTGGGTCAATGTTTTAAGCTATTTCAAGTGTTTTTCTTCGACTGCATTTTTGGCTAACATTCTTGGATAGGCCCTGAGGAACATTAGAATGCCAAAAGGAAAGAATACTTAACAAGTCGTTCGATAATTTTCCACAAGTGGATATGAATGTCCCTCTATGACTTATCTTGACATTCTCGACTTCAACTAATCTGAAGTCTCGTCATGTATGAGCCAATGGTTTAAGTGCATGTGGCCGGTCGCGAAACTCTTTGATTATTATGTTGCATCACTTCCATTATGCGATCGTTTTGATAAATCTGAATCAGTCGTTGATGAAAAGGAATGAATTGACTATTTTAATACATACAGTAATATCTAAATTTTATTACCATCTGCCCTGGTGAATTTTGGAGTGATAAAATAGGAAATGTGACAAAATCGTTTTTTTTTTTCATTTTCAATTTTTTTATTTGTTTCACAATTATGAATCAGTTTATGATGGACTATGTTGAGGGAATTTTTTGTCCAATGCCATTTTTTGCCTTAATTCCAAACTAACATAATTATGGATTTTTTTAGTTTGCTTCTCTAGTGTGCAGCGGTTCTTAACCTGGGGAACAAATACCCCTGGGGGTACCTTTGCCAGTCTCTGGGGGTACCTGAGACAAAAATGCGTAATGGCAGACGTTATATTAAAATTGCAAAAATACTAATGTTAGTAACATTTTACTGTATTTTTTTCAGCCTATTCCGTTAACTTAACTTTAAGTTGCCAAATACAATGCGTGACGTTAGGCATTAATACATTAAACACCCTTCTTCGCATAAACAAAGTGGGATTCATGTCCATGCGGTGAGCTACTTCAGTCGAATTTTTAAATCAGTCTTAACTTAACTTAACATAGTTATTATGTACAGTTGCACATAACAAGTACCGTCGTGCAGAGCTTCTTTTGAAAAAAAATCGGTGGTTGCTTTGGACATTTTGAAACAAGAATAACAATACAAAACAGATAGGCATCAAAGAACAAACTGCAAGTTTCAGAATAGGCTCTTTGTGTATCTACAATCGACGAACGGCACCCCCGTATAAGGCGAAAAAAAACAGCAAAGCATGCAACGCTGCTCTTTCTTATGCGCGTTGTTCGGTAAAGCTTGATTTCCACCGCTAGGTTCGCTAGCGTTGCAAAATCATGGTAGAACCACATTCCACGGCAAAGATGCCTACATGTTATGTAATTACAACGTAAATTACTATCAAATTGTCATTATCACCATTCAGGTCTCTTGTTGACAATTTTCCGTTTCGAATTTGGTATTTTTACGTTTAATTTTTTTTTAGAAAATAGAGATCCTAAGGAAGCTTCTGGAGTCAAAAGAAGTCCCGCACGAGGGTATCTTGACTAACTCATTTTTATTTGGTACAAAAATTTGTTTTCCTCAGTGAAGTTTGGGATGAACGGGGCACAAATTTTGACATACTATTAAAAAGGAGCTCAACGCAAGTTCTCTTAAAGAGTACTGAAGTTCATAGAAATCATGCGCTCGTAAGGGTTTGTCATTTTCTTAGACTTCATACTAAAAAAGTTGGACACAAATGAGGTTGCAAAAACGAAGAATTCTTTACTTAATTAGTGTACCGCACAATAGATGCCCGGGGCTCAATCTCAGTCTCCGCTGTTAATAATTTAAGAGACGAAAAACGTTAGATCATGCCTTTTTTGGATAGAAATGGATCACAATCATAGACACAAAAAGTCTATCATTGTGATCCATATCTATCCAAAAAAGGCGTGATGTATCGTTTTCGTCTCTTAAATTACCAACAGCGGAGACTGAGATTGAGCCCAGGCACACTCGAATGAGAAGCAGGCATACCTACCACTCAACCACCAGAACGATGACATTTTCAAACCATTTGAAACTATTATTTCATTGCTTCAGTACAGATTTCTGCTACATCGGTTTGTGAATGGAAATACCTACATAGGGTTTCTTACCCCATTCCCGGCCTAGCATGCATACGATTGCATTATTTTATTGATATTTATGACAGGAAGCAACTTTTTCTGAATTCCGTGGGCCGTGCAATACTGCAATGGGGTTCACTTCTGCTTAAAACATAGCTTTTCTTGCTAAATATCGTTTGAAAAAGCTATTATTTGATTTGAATTATTAAGGTGCAGCACTCATTTCAGTCATAGCGATTGCATTTCCGGCGCACTTCAATCCAGTTTCCGGCCTAAGCAAAATTTCACTCATTCTCTCAACATCTTACTCTCGTTCTCTCTCGGGACGGTAGAAAATGCGACGTAAACAAAAATATGCACTTTCTACGGCAACATGATGCCAGATGGTATTATTTATAATAATTTTTATTTGGTTGAAAAGATATATTCACTCATCCAAATTCCTTCCAAACGCTTAAAAACTATATTTTTTCATTTTGTGAAAATAGAGAGAATTATTAATAACATGATAGCGTCAACGTATTAGACATTCTAAACAGTTCTAAAAAAAAAGGTGCTCGGAAATATGGATCAAAAAACTGTGGTGCAAATAAAAGTATTTAACACACTAGACATTGTAAATCAAAGCACATCACCAACAGAGAAACTTTCCATTAAAAAAAATACACGAGCCTTCCTGCTTATACACTTTTGCGCTCAAAAACTGGCATAAAAGACCAATCTACATGCATAGCTTAAACACCGCTATAATTTGCATTATACCGAAAATATGCTAACACACGCGAAATCACCAAAGGTTTCATCCTCGTCGCCACTGTAATAACCGTGATAATGTTTCAGTGAGATCATAATTAAAAGACGTGTTGCACAGTTTAGTGTCTGAATACTTCTGACAATGTAGAGCATTTATTGAAATCCTCTCTAAATAGGGTAAACATCTGATTCTTGTCTGATCCGAATGAAGGTGGTCACTACATACGCAAGTTTGTCTTGTGATAAATTATTTCAACAAAGTTGCATAATTTATTACTTCAAAAGAAATTACGGTTTTGGCAGATTTTTCATTATTTTCCAACTTTATCTATAATGAATTATGATCAAATCTGACCATAACATTCTTTGTATATCAATGTATCTTGTGCTGAACTTTATAAAGAATAAAACATGCTAAAACCATAATTTAATTTTAATATGGAGACGAGCCAGCCTCGGGCTGAAAGTCTCCTTAATAAAGACACACAAAAAAATTTAATTTTAAAAGCGGTGCTTATTGAAATAGTTACGGCTGTTCAATTCTTGTTCACTTAGCTTCAATACTTCTAGTGGTGGATGGGGCCATCTAGAGTGGTTGTAATACTATACTGCGGGTTAATACTTAGTATGTAGAGGAAATGCTCATAGAATACTAAGTTGAAAAGCAGGCCAAGTTCCAGTTGTATAGCCATTGAATAAGAATATTATAAAAAACAAACTTGAAGATTGATATTTCCCGTGTATTTGCTTAGAATTTAGTTCTATGTCGCACGGATTTCATGTCGCGTGGAAATGGCGCGGATTTGATTTTAGTCGGCGCGGATTTAGCGCGGAAAATATTTCAGGATCTCCGTAACAGCCCTGCATATTCCACACCCAGGCCAGGATTTACGATTTAAATATGTCCAAGCCGGATGCTCTAAGTTCTCCAAATCACCTAGGAGTTTAAACCAATTGATCTACCATGTTAACTTGTTACAGTACAAAATAAATAGCAACCCATGGTGTCCATATAGGCCCATGGAAGCAATGCGCATAATTTGCGATTTA
Source organism: Armigeres subalbatus (assembly GCF_024139115.2). NCBI lineage: Eukaryota > Metazoa > Arthropoda > Insecta > Diptera > Culicidae > Armigeres > Armigeres subalbatus. Next base: position 48,664,324 of record NC_085140.1, on the reverse strand, counting down.
GTTATGTCCATATTGAATGTCCGCAGTTCTCCAAATCATTGTGGAGTTTAAACCAATAGATCCCTTAGGTCCTTATAGGCCATGCGCATAATTTACATTTTAGATATATCCAAATCGAATATTCTAAGTTCTTCAAATCAGTCTGGAGCTCAGACCATTTGGTCTACTCAGACAACTGGGTTTAGTACAAAATCAAACAAAAAATATCCATGGTGTTCATATAGGCCTTAGGCAGCCAAGCAATTAACGATTTAAATATGTGCAAAAACGATGTTCTCTTCAAAAACGAACTCCGGAATGATTTTGCTAACTATCAGACCAATTCGTTTAGCAGGTCAACTACGCTCGGTACAAAATCGATACCGACTCCTTCTTAAAAATTAGGTCCCTGATTATCATCTGCTTAGTCTATGGTTAAGAAATTACCAAAGTTCTCCAAATCTTTGCAGTTAAGACCAATTAGTCTATCATGCCAATAACGCAGAATGATTTGGAGAACTTAGGATATCCGGTTTGAACATTTCTAAATCGTAAGTCATGCACATGACCTCTATGGGCCTGTATGAGTTGCTATTCAATTTGTATTGAGCCCATGTGACATGGTACACCAATTGGTCTGAACCCAAGAAAGATTCGAAGAACTTAGAATATCCGATATAGATATATCTAGATCGTAAATCATCCAGAAATCCAGAAAGGTTTGGAGAACCTAGAACATCTGTAGAAATATTGTCGGCATTCATAATCCGTCATCTCTGAAATAGTATTGGATACATTTCTGAGAAGAAAAACAGCAATCTAATCGTTCATGCGCGATATTCGTGTACCATTTTCGTCCATATAAAAGTAGAAAACTGACGATCCTTCCTTCGAAGGTTATTTATTTATTTATTTATTTATTTCGTCAACCGACGTAGACTAGTACAAATACATATACATGTTTTTTTTTCTTTCGTAATGCTATAGTAGATTATGAAATACAATAAAAAACATTAAAAAAAATATTTTGTTTGCTAAAGTTGTTTGTAATTATGAATTTAAATTGTTGAATTCCTTATGTTCGTGCTTTGAAAATATTGTTTAATGTTATGCCGAGACATTGTTAAGTCAATAGCTTCGCAGTGTTGATTATAAACAGCCATCATTCGGTTAAGAGGTCCAAATTTGGCGTAATTTGTTCGGCGGTGGTTAGTGAAAAATAAAGTCCTATGTCGAAGTAGCCGAGAAGGTATGTAAAAATTTAATTTCGACAAAATTTTAGTTGAGTCAACACGTTGAGATACTATATCGTTAACAAATGAAACCGTTGCAAACTCTCGACGCTGTTTCAATGTTTGTATGTTTATAAGCATGCAACGTGATTCATAAGATGGAAGAGGAAATGACGTCCAACCTAATTTACGAAGAGCGTATAGTAGAAATTGTTTTGTACTGATTCTATTCTTTCTTCATGTGAGGTTAAGTAAGGCGACCATACAATGCTACAATACTCCAGTATGGATCGTACATATGAAATATATAGTGTTTTGATTGTGTAGGGATCCTGAAAGTTGAAACAGAAGCGCTTGATAAAGCCTAGCATATTATTAGCTTTGTGAATGATTGTGTTATAGTGATCAACAAGAGTTAGTTTTGAATCTAAAATCACTCCTAAATCCCTAACTCTTTCACTTCTTTCTACAGTTTTGTTTCCTAGTACAATTTGTGTATTTGGTGTTGTTCTTTTTCTGCTGAATGATATGATGTTGCATTTCTTTACATTTAGTTGCAATAGGCTTTTTCTGCACCATGTATAAAACATCTGTATTTCATTCTGGAATATGATAAAGTCGCCTTCATTTTTATTTCCATAAATAACTTTATGTCATCGGCATAAATTAAAAGCTTTATATTTTTGAGAATGAGGGAAATGTCATTTACATACAATATAAATAAAAGAGGGCCAAGATGGGAGCCTTGTGGAACTCCTGAAGTGACTTGAATGGGATTGGATTTCTTTCTATTAAATTTAATTATTTGTTGCCGGTCTGTGAGGTAAGATTCAAGCCATCTAAGGAGTCCTGGCTCAATTCCAATTTTTTGTTATTTGAAGAGTAACAAAGGAATGTCAATGCCATCAAATGCCTTGCTAAAGTCAGTGTACAGAGCTTCCACGTAGGTTACAGAATGTAGGTGTGACCGATCAACAATTTGATGTCAGTTTCGAAAAATTTATGAGCTTACAATTATTGGACCTTATTGGACATGTTAATTTGGCTGAGCAATGCCTGAGATGTTGCTAAGTCAAATCCGGGTCAATGTGACCCGAAAGAGTTTTTTGAGCACTGTATGCAGGTTAATTACACCTTACACTTCCTTTAATTTATTATCATCTCATGAGGTGAAAGGAGTTTGGTCCCAGACAGTAATCGACAGAATAATTTTTATCATTCATTTCATGTCTTCTTGATAATGCCCGTTTGATTTCGATCACATTTTGCTCCTCACATGTTTTATACTTACGCATTTGTTTTTCATATTATTTCGGTGTAATAAGGTAGAGTGATGCGTGATTTCATGAACGAGGACTTACCAATGTTAAATATTTTCTCCAAATTTTACATCGTTGAAAGCCGTTTTTGAAGCCAGAACTTTTGATTAACAACATTGTAAATAATACACATCAGACTAACAGCTGTTTTCAAAAGAAAATGTTTTCTGCCGGCATGCATAAATTCGGAGTAAAGTCATCAAACAACTCTGGAAAGCGATCAGAAAAGTGGAAGCACCAAGGAATGTTCTCTAATATTTCATCAAGACTAAACCAAACACACTTGTGCTCCATAGCTAGTTTTACTTATTTTCTCTGCTTTATTATCGAATGATTTGCATTTGAACCATGTCACCCGCACACTGCGGCATATAATTCACTCTAAAGGGAAGGACCGCGCACCTACCGGCGGTGCGCTATTTTGTGGACAGTATTTTTTCGCTCAGAAGGATCATTACCAGGGAATAGAAAATGTTATTTTAGTTCTAGAGTTTTCCACCATTGAAGTTTATAAATTTCGTTCTTCGGAAATGCTACCCATTTTGTAAGGTACGACTTGTGTCAGGTAAGAAATAGTATAGAAGTTGGAGTATTCATTAGGATAATTATATTAAAGCAATCTCTTTTCAATAAGCACATATTATTACAAAGAATTATATTAGATATTAAAATTAGCGCTTATCGAATACACAGTCACAATGTCTAAATGAGATCATTAGTTCAATCAACAGAAAATAAAATCACATAGTAAAACGGCAAACACAAAGCACTGTCAATTCCTAGCATAATACAATTAAATACAAAAAAAACTAACGCAAAACTAGACTTAGACTTTTTTGTTTTGTATGTTTTTTTGCTTTCGCCTTCGTATAAATTAATTAATATCACATGCTTGATTTTTCACTGTCATTATTATACTGAGAACTAGATTTTTAACTCTCACTTTGAAACCAAGCCCTACTTCTGATGCGATTTTTCGAACCAACGAAAAAGACTCACAAGTATTGCTTTCTGCTTCCCGTGCCATTTCCGCCGGGGGCAGTATTGCACCGTCAACGCCAATCGTCACACCTCGCGCAGATCTAGATCTTGAGGGTGGCGCATCGCCGTTCCAGTTCCTCGTTGAACGAGTTGTCGAACACCTCGTCCTCGATCCAGGTCTCGACGGTGCTGGCAGAGGTACGTCGCGATGAGTTCGACGTTCGCCAGATCACGTCCGAGTCGATTTCGTAGCTTTTGTTGTTCAGGTTCTGCCACACGTCGGTGCGCACCTGGTAGAGCGGGGGATATGTTTTGGTCGTCGCGGTGTGGACTGGAGACTCGGATGCCGATGAGCTGTCCACGAACGGGTTCCAGGAAGACCGGTGATGCGGGGAAACGGTCGGCGACTCGACTTTGCTGGCTTCCAGCTCCCATGGATTTTTAGCGACCTTGTTCCACCGACTGTTGACGTTATAGTTGCGCCAGGAATCGACAAAGTCATCGCTCTTGCTGGTAGCTTCAGCGTACTGAGAGAGTGGGTGGTCCTGTTTACAGTCGAAGCTAATGGACAGGATGCTGTCGGCTGATTGGACTACGGCGGAACCATTCTGCGAGCGATTACTCGCAGTGGAGGGAGAGCTAGCTCCATTTCGCATGTATCGCTTGTTTCGATCGAATTTCACCTTTTCAAATACAATTTCCTCACAGTATCCGGTGCTACTACCGCCCGGTACAGGAGAACGCTCCGCAATATCCGGAAGCGGTTGACATATTTCAAATTGTAGCCGTCCACCTTCGTACGAACTTCCCGCACGGATTGCATCCATTTCACAAGCCGCCAGTTCATCATCGTCCTCATCATCATCGTAGTCGACACCATCTTCCATTCCAAATTGTGTCTCAATCTGATTGTACTTTTTGTGCTTTCCGCTCAGGAATAATGGTTTACTAATTTTACTTTTTTCACTCGTTTGCGACGCCAGATTATTCACATGGAACTTGCTTTCGCCATACACACCATCCCCATCCTTCCGATCGCCACCACCAGCAACGTGGTACAACGTTTTGCTAATTTTATCCAACTTGGCAGCTACCGCACTGCTGCTGTTATTCACCTCATCGTCATCTACCAGCTCCTCTTTGAAGCCCATCCGCATCCGGAAGCACTTTCGCAGATTCACGTTCTTGTTGTTGGTGATGTTCGTGCGCTTCTTCTGCATCTGTATGTTCTTCTCGTCCCGATTGGCCCGATAGTTGTTCTGTGTTGCCGGAATGTCCGGTTCCGGTTTGGGTTCAAAGTCCAATCGTCGCCGCGCACTCGGTGAATCATTATTGGCAGCCGCCACCGAGGACGATGATGACGGTGTCGAAGGTGACAGCCAGCTGCCGGTCGCTCCCAACCGCTCCGGCGTGGTCGGTTGCACTTTGCACCGCGTGGGAGTGCAGTTTTTGTGCAGTACGTACTTGGTCGTGGCTCGGTTGTTGAGGGAAATGGATCGGCCGGTCATGCCGGTGGTACCGCCAGCACCCTTTCCTGGTCCGGCGTTGCCGCTGGAGGTCGGCGATGTGGAGCCATTCGGGTGGAAGGAAAATTTTCTGATTATCTGGAAACGGGAGAAAAAGGAACAGAGAAAATGGTGTTAGTTGGAGCATTCCGGGTGCTGAAGGTAAGGCAAAGTTTACTGGCATTGAAACGGAAAAGTGGTTTTGGTGTTTTCGAGGTCACAGCTGCCGGTATGTGTGCAATCAATTAACACCCGGCGAAAATATTTAAATCCTTAGAGATGTTTTACAAAAACAGAAAGTAGACAAGTTCGTGGAATATGTAACAATTAAATTCAAAGGTTTTGCTGAAGTAAATCAATGGTAATAAGATATCATTTAGTTTAACCATAATTGATGAACATGGATGAAGTTCGATAATGGATGAACATTAATTCGATTTCCAAAACAATTATCGAAATATCTTTCTACTCAGAAAAGAAATTGCAAAAATGTTGATCATTACAAAAATAATGGACGTTCTATTTTAATGCGAAAAGTTTCTAAGAAGTTTGAAAAATTTGAAACAGTGGCTGAAATTCCTGACAATATAATTACAACATCACCCAAACGCACAAATCCGACCAATTTAGACCCAATTTAATAGGCACCACTTGTGCTCGCTTCTCGGAAACTCAACCCGAATTAAGGAAGGACTTTCCCTTCTAGGAAATCGAAAATTTGTCACTTTCGCGATGAGTGAGATCCCCAACCATGCACGGTGACCCACGTTGACAAGGATACAGCAGGATCCAACGAAGAATGGAGTCTGCCGGTGACGGCACGTTCCGGCATCATTCGCTGAAATGGGAGTTCACTTCCACGGCCTGGGAAAAAAAATTGATTCGACAGACAGGGCAAATGTGAACGTTACACAAGGAACCGTGTCTGAAAGCGTGCGTCGAGCCATGTTCGTTAATTAAATCTTGTTAATTCGTTGAAGCGCCGCCAATAATGCGTCAATGTCGTTTCGATAAATGACATTAAACGTTGTGAAATGTACCAACAGCATGATAAAAAATCGAGAAAAAAGCACGCCAGATTCGATCAATTTTAATTAACTTCTTCCGCTATAAAACCGTTGGAACGCTCCCGAAAACAGCGCAAGAAGGAGAAAATCGAACAGAGACAAGCAATGGAAAATTTTGCAATTAATTACTCGCCCATCCCCAGTTGATGGCTTCCTTCGCGGAAATGTTGTATTGAGAAAAAAGGATGGTGAATCTGTTCCCAATTCAATCAGATTAAGAAAACTTGTTCGGTTCTCTTTTCGTTAAAGTCATCTTCACTTGTCATTCCACCATGTTGGTCCGGATAGAAGGCATTGGCCCTTCGTTTTGAATTAGTTTAAGGGCCAATTTATTTACTTCCGCTTTGCTACAACGTGGTGCTTACACATCTGGTTTATGGTTTTAAACGGAGGTGAATAAATTGACCCTTACTGGATTTAAAGGGCTAATAGTGCGCTTAATGGTACTCCCAAATGTACGCCTTAATGAAATGTAAGTGGACCACTCTAGTTACATATTGCAGTATGATTTACAGGATGTTTTTAAGGTTTTGGAGGTTTAAATATCATTGCAAACAATCTTCAATCCCCAAAAAAATATTCGTAGAGGTCAGTTTTCACAAAAAAACCCAGATTTATCCACCTAGCGGTGATGGTGCCTTTTTCGTTCGTTCAAAAGGTTTGGAAAAATCTAAAATAACTCCAATATGTGGATTGGTCTTATTTTTCATAATTGTTTATATGCATAAAAAGAATTCTCGCCAAGCACAATTTGTTGCAAACAAATCGGATTAGCATAAGAGCAAAAAATGGCATTTTATTTTGTAGTTTTAAAATTAGTATTTTCGCCATAACTTTTGACCCAATTGTACGATCCGTCCAAGTTTCTACAGGAAACAATGGGACAAGATTCTGCGTCGAATGCAATCTGTTGCGAGCGACCTGAGAAGCACACAGATTGCACATCAATCACAGTAACTTATATATGACCGGATTCAGTCACTATATGGTTACTGCAACCAGATTTGTTGAACTTGTGTTGCTTGGGGAACAGATGAAGTCTAAGTGCTAAAAAAATGAGCTAGACTTTTTTGAACTCTTTTTCACAATAAATAGTAATTTGACCAGAACATCTAAGCCCATAGTCCGATCTGGACAATTTTCAATAAGAAAATATGAGACATTCTGCGTCGAATGAAATTTAATGCGAGCAAATCAGTTGAGGAAGAGTGCCTGAAAAATAAGTGACATTTTTTTTTAGCGATTTTTCCATAAAAAAAATGGTATAATTTTCGATCCCATAGTCCGATATGGCCAATTTTCAATAGGAAACAACGGGACAGGATTCTACGTCGAATGCAACTTGTTGTGAGCAAATCGGTTGAGGATAAGTGCCCGAAAAATGAGTGACATTTTTTACACGATTTTTTCGTATGATTTTGTATTTTGGCCATAATTCTCGATCCCATAGTCCGATCTGGCCAATTTCAAATAGGAAACAATAAGACAGGATTCTGCGTCGAATGCAACTTGTTGCGAGCAAATCGGTTAAGGATAAGTGCCCGAAAAATGAGTGACATTTTTTGAGTAGTTTTGCGCACACACACACACATACACACACATACACACACACACACACACACACACACACACACACACACACACACACACACACACACACACAGACATCACCTCAATTCGTCGAACTGAGTCGATTGGTATATAACACTATGGGTCTCCGGGCCTTCTATAAAAAGTTTGTTTTTGGAGCGATCATATAGCCTTTACCGTATACTTAGTATACGAGAAAGGCAAAAACTGCACGTCTCATGTATTTTTCATACAATTGGCGTCGATGATTTTTCACTTTGCCTAAATTTCATGATGACATGTTTGTTTGTTTTATTTTTGCAGTTTAGAATTGAAATATTCAATGATTTACGGTACTGAACAACAGACAAATAGGGGAACTGTTCCGTTTTCCATCTTATTGAACATATATTCATCTCATCGCAAAACAAAGAAATACAGCACCAATCTCGTCGCTTCTTTTTGTTAACACGCGTGCTCACTGGTGAAAAAAATCACAAAAATAAGAAAAAAAAATCCTTTTCATTGCTCTGTTTTTGATGTGATGGAAATATGAGCTATGGGATGAAGTGCCTAACCTTTCCCCTATATAGAAATTTTAGAAATCAATTCGTGTCTGGTTAAGATCAAAACCCAACGAAGGACATCAAGAATCTCTCTATCAAATACACAATGGAAAGTATCAACGCTGCACTTTTTTTCGGGATTTACGAAACATTATAACCACGAAGATTATTCTTCAGATTCGTTTGAACACGTATAGTAGTAAGTGAAGACGAGCTAGACAGTTTTTATTTCCACCAAAAATCGCAATCAGAATATTTATCATAGATTGTCGTTTATCGAGAAGTGTTTAATTGCGATTGGTTGTTAATCCTGACATTCTCTGCGGATAACCACTCCTGAAAATGGATACCATACCTTCTATAAGTAACAGCTGAACATTATGTTGTTATGGGACAGACAAACTATCTTTTAGAATCATTCACCGAACACATCAAAAATCATTTGAGAAAATTTCACACAGCGCCTGCAAAACTCTTCTCATTCACTTGGTCCGTTCTGAAAACGACATCCCGTGCAACATGATGTTTAATTGTAGATTCCTTCTTATTTCATAGTTTCATTACCCTAAAGCCCACCGAAGTGACGAGCTTATGTACTAGTTTTGTTACAACCGCTTTTGGCTAATGAGCACAGTCATTCGTCCACACCAAGGGTTGTCCTTACACGAAAAATGTCAAGGTGAAATCGAAACCACGGCCTGGTCTAGCATACACTTTGATTACGCAGCACACCTTTATTTACTTCATTTTGATGACATTCATTTTTATCTGGACAATAATAAAGCTGATCGCAAGGTGTTATCAACATTTTTTAAAGATTCTTAAGTAGATTTCTTGAAATTATGTTAATAAACAATGTCTACAAAAATATTAATAACCTACGAATGGGCGGATGGCGGCAGCTGAAATTTTGTCGGAACATAGTTCAAACCTATACCTTCGATATCACGAAAGAAAATCCCGAATCATCCACCTAGAGGTACCGTTCCTGTACTGTGATGCCTTTTCGTCCAGGGTGGGACGATGTCAGGACATTAGGCCGAAGGTCATTAGGCCGAACGGTCATTAAGCCGAATGACTATTAGGCCGCATTACCAGATAGAAGCAAAAAGTGAAAAATCAATCTTCACCTTACCCCTTACCCCTTTCTTGCATCTTCTTTCTTCTATCTGTCTTCTTTTTTGTTCTTCTTCCTTTTTTTCTTTTTCGCTCTTCTTTCTTTCCTCTTCCTTCTTTCTTCTTCCTTATTCCTTATTCTTCTTCCTTCTTTCTTCTTCCTTCTTCTTTGTTACTTATTTCTTCTCCCTTCTCACTTCTTCTTTTTGCATTCTTCTTCCTTCTTTCTTGCTTCATTCTTCATCTTTTTTTGTTCTTTCTTCTTCCTTATTCCTTCTTCCTTTTTCTTTTTCCTCTTCCTTTTTCCTTCTTCTTAATTCTTCTTTCTTTTTTCTCCTTTTCCCCACTTTTCTTCCTTCTACTTTGTTCTTCTTCTTCTTTTTTCCTTCTTCCATTTTCGTTTCTTTTTCTTTTCTTTCTTTCTGTTGCTTCTTTCTTTCTTCTTGTTTCTTCCTTTTTTCTTCTTCTTTCTCAATTATTCCTTCTTTCTTTCTCCTTCTTTCTTCTTCATTTTTCCTTCTTCGCTTTTTTCTCCCTTCTACCTTCTTCTTTATTCCTTATTCCTTATTCTTCATTCCTTCTTCCTTCTTCTTTCTTTTTCTTCCTTCTTCCTTCTTCTTTTTCCTTATTCCTTTTTCTTCTTCTTTCTTCCGTCTTCCTTCTTCCTTCTTACATCTTCTTTCTTCCTTCTTCCTTCTTCCTTCTTTCTTCTTCCTTCTTCTTTCTTCCTTCTTTTTTTCTTCTTCCATTCTACTTCTTCTTCTCTTCGCACTACTCGCTTCCCACTCCCCAGTTCTCATTCGGCATAATAGCCATTCGGCATAATGACCGTTCGGTCTAATGACCATTCTGCCTAATGACCCAGCATCGAGTGGGACAACCCTTCACGGACTCCATACGACGAAAACAAAACTACTGATTGAACGGAACTACTATTGATTTAATGCCAACGATTGACAAAGTGCCTTTCATAGACGACTCCGAGTACGAGGGCATTTACAAAATAAAATTTATGTACTGTGCACGTGTGAACAAACATTTGAATAAATTCGATTGGACTTATAACGTGCCTTTCATAGACGACTCCGAGTACGAGGGCATTTACAAAATAAAATTTATGTACTGTGCACGTGTGAACAAACATTTGAATAAATTCGATTGGACTTATAACGTGCTAAATGCTCTACGCATTTAATACGAGCGGTTAGCGCTAAGACAGAAAACAAAAAATGACACGCTGATGACACAAAAAATGACAGCGCAGTTGACATAAGTAGTCAACTGGATCGTCTTTTGCCCATCGTTTGGATAACATCCCTTTTGAGCCTGTGTATTCCATTCAGATAGCCTGCTGCTGTTCCAACCGAAGAAAAGTAAACCGCAGAGCCGCTGTACCGAATTACAGGGTTGTTTACGGAATGTGCGATCCGTCTCCAGGGATCGTCATCCCACATGGACGCAGCTCCACTCAGGACCACAACGTCATCATGCGGACCGGAGCACATTATTGGTTCCGATCGTCAGCTATTAAGCCGGTAGCGCCGCATCACTCAGTCTGAAAAGCATCGTCCAGACTGATTGCCATTCTCGTAGGGCCGTAAAGCCTCATCATTTGGACCGGAGAGCATCATCCGGCCCAATTAACCTATCTGCAGCAGCAAACGTCTACGAAACAGAAATGAAGAACATTCGTGAACAAGGTGAACAAGGTGAATGAGTATGTTTGGGTACGAACGTAGCTGCTGCTGGATCCAATCAGAGCAACGTGAGAGCTGCTTTTCATTTGTGTTATTTTTGTTTTCTGTGTTCGCACTAACGGGTCGCGATATACTTGACGTAGTTGAAGTTCAATCCGAATTTAAATACTAATTTTCGTGCACAAGTTCCCAATAATTGTTATTCGGTCAAATGACCTGTTCGGCCCAATAACCTGATCAACGAATTCCAAGAATCCCTTTACTTGGTATTTAATGACTACGAAAAAGCTTTCGACCGTCTCAATCACGAGAATATGTGGGGCGCCCTGAGACGCAAGGGGGTTCCTGAGAAAATCATCGGCCTCATCGAGGCACAGCACGAGGCCTTTTCGTGTGGAGGGCTGCACAATGGGGTCTTGTCCGGCCCTATCCGGGTCGTAGCTGGCGTGAGACAAGGATGTATTCTATCACCTTTACTGTTCCTGATCGTAATCGACGAGATTCTGATAAGTGCGATTGACCGTAAACCAAACCGCGGGCTGTTATGGCAGCCTATTACCATGGAGCACTTAAACGACTTCGAATCGGCTGATGACGTTGCACTCCTCACTCAACGGCGCTCTGATATGCAGAGTAAGCTCAACGACCTTGCCGAGCACTCCTCTTCGGCAGGCTTAGGCATCAACGTCAACAAAACCAAAAAACACAGTGACTCCTTCCAGTTTCACAGTAGCCAGGCAATCAGTGGAGAATGTTGAAAGCTTCCAATATCTTGGTAACCAGATGGCGTCAGACGGCGGTTCCAAGATCGACATAGGCGCATGGATTAAGAAAGCAAGGGCTGCCGTTGCGAGTTTAAGAAATATCTAAAAAAAAACAGGCAGATAAGTGAACGCAACAAAATACAAATTTCCAAATCCAACGTGAAGTCTGTGCTGTTATACGCTAGCGAAACATGGTGTGTATCAGTGAAGAACACTCAACGGCTGCAGGTGTTCATCAACAGATGCCTGCGGTATATAATTCAGGCCTGGTGGCCTCACAACGAGCTCCATCGTCGTTTTCACCAGAGGCCGTTAGCAACAGAAATTCGGGATCGGCAGTGGGGCTGGATCGGCCACACTCTACGTAGGGGCGGAAACGAAATCTGTAAACAAGTATTAGACTGAAACCCAGCGGGACATCGCAGCTGAGGCTCATCGCGGCGAAGCCTCAATAAAGAAATAAAAGAAGTCGACCGAAATCTAACCCGGCAACAGGTTAAAGCGATAGCTGGACAACGCTCAGGATGGAGATCTTTCAAATCGGCCCTTTGCACTACCTAACCTATTCAGCCAATAGTCCTATTCGGTCAAATGTCCTATTCGGCCAAATGTCACATTCAGCCAAATATTCTATTATGAAAAATGACTATTTCGGCCAAATGACCTATTCGGCTGGATGACCCGTTCTGCCAAATGACTTTCGGCCAGATGGGTTTCGGCCTAATGGTTTTATTCGGCTTAGTGGAATTCGACCAAAGGACTTTCGGCAGAATGGGTTTGGGCCAAACGACCCTTCCCCTGCTCCTGCCTTATGAAAATTCACCGAGACGGAATTCATAATTGAACGTAAAATTCTTCTTCTTCTTCTTCTTCTTATTGGCATTACATCCCCACACTGGGGCAGAGCCGCTTCGCAGCTTAGTGTTCAATAAGAACTTCCACAGTTATTAACTGCGAGGTTTCTAAGCCAGGTTACCATTTTTGCATTCGTATATCATGAGGCTAGCACGATGATACTTTTATGCCCAGGGAAGTCGAGACAATTTCCAATCCAAAATTGTCTAGACCGGCACCAGGAATTGAACCCAGCTACCCTCAGCATGGTCTTGCTTTGTAGCCGCGCCATAATTTTAAGTTTCTGTGATGATAAAATTATTGAAATTTCAATTTAAGGTCACTCCTGACAGAATCCAAGTTTCAAAGTGCTCGCGTTTTCTGGGGCACACCACTCGATACGGATGCAAAGCACATCTGTCATTTTTATTTTTTCACGCATGCTGAATCAACAAAAATGACAGTGACCTTAATATATCTTAATTATACAAGATTCTATTGAAAACCATGGTTTGCGAGCACGTGGTGGTCAAATTTTAAAAAATATCGAAGTAGCTTTTTTCATGGAGGTATGTTTTTCTTAGGCGACTATCTGGCGCGTATTTTTCGTTGCGACCAAAAATGAGCCGAAGAGTAGATTTTTTCATGAGCGGTACAGTACATCATTGAAAGTTTATGAAAGACGTTTTCTTAATTCGTCGTCTTAATGCGTCACATTCGAAGTGTCATTTTTCTAACTAGCCTACTTTGTTTTCTGTATACCGTGCTGCGAGGGTATTCAACGATTGCTTGATTCTATATGTGGTCGGGATTCAGCCAAATCGCACCGCCAAAGCAAAATTTGCACAAATTTTCGTGTAGCAGATCCAAATGATCACAAATCGTATCGGATATCCGTCTACCCTATAACTGAGAATATCCAACAACAAATTTACGAATGCATTGATATGAATTACTTTCGGTTTTCATTCTAAGAACAAAATATCAAATATCAGTCAAAAAGAGGCTTGGTGCGGTTTCGTTGGACCCCAACCATGTGTAAATAAAAAGTCGTTGATTTGCCTTACAAACAACATGGTGAACCATGCGTCTCCATGTTTGTGTGGTGCATATGTTATGGAGAGTGTTTGTCCTTGACTTTTTATTTCCGAAAATTTATATCTCCAGAACAGCTAATCTAATTTATTGATATAATAAATATGAAAATAAAAATATTGAAAGGTTAAAATATAAAAACAAGCAGTCGTTGAGGACTCATGCATTGAAAATCAAGGTAATTTTTTTCGCGAATTATTTATTCAAATACCGTGGAGCCTTTATAGTTTGACCAAGCGCAACGATGCCCCTGATCCAGGAGGAAGAACTAGCAGTTGCTGATCAATCCATGAATGGGTACTAAGGTTCCCTTCGAAACTTCCCAAAGCTGCACACTTGTCAGTCATAGACGAGTTACTAAAACCTGTGTACGCCTAAATCAAGTCATAATATTATTTGAGTTGCTGCAAAAAATTAGCACGAATTGTGATAATTGGGACTGTTGGCCTATAAGAAAAATGGCACATCCAAAGTGACGCATATTTTATTTTTTCGCCATATGTTGGAGTACAAAAGCAAGCATGCTGAGACCGTTGGGCATCGGCTCAGTTGAGCTTGTGCGAAAATAGTAGTGACGTCACATGTTTACATTCAAGCCTGCCTTGTTTTTTTTTTGCATGCCTTGTAAGAGGTGAAGATGTTACATCACAGTAACCTTTAAAATAATAATTGTCAAATAAATGAATATTTTTTGTTCATTCTTTGTCCAGCCATTCGAACCAAGAAGTTGATTTAGAACGGATTTATCACGGTTAAAAGACTTTTATTCTTCCATTTACTTCCAATAATTAATTTTGATGTAACAGATACGCATACACATTCCCGTGTCGAAACGTCGGACGAATAAAAACTCGTTTTAATCATATTAGACTGCGTAGCCGTTAATTAATGATCTATGATATAAATTAGTTAGTGGAAGTAAATGGAAGAATAATAGTCTTATAACCGTGTAACATTCCCCTAAGACGCTCGCAAATAATTAATCAACGGATTTATCAGTTATTTGGAATGAAAGCAATTTGAAATTTGTCATTTGATATAATGCACATTTGGCATAATTTTGAACTGTGAAAAGGGAGAATCATTCGGTTTATTGTTATCAAAAAGAGAATACGGTGGTCGAATCTCGTGCCAAGAAGCTATTGTCTGCGAGTGGTAGGTTCAGCCGAAATGCATTGAAATGGATGACGAGGCGTACATTAAAGCAAACGCCTAGAAAATCCCCAGCCTGGAGTTTTTCGTCCGCAAGTCCAGCCTGAAAGTTCGAAGAAGTTTCGGAAGGAGAAAGTCGACAAATGTTCTAAGAAATACTTGGTATGGCAGCAAGTCGTACATAACGACCGGCACCATCAGCGACTGAATTTATAAAAAAGAATACACTCCTGTTTTGGCCGGATCTGACATCGCTCCATTACGCGAAACCGGTGATGAAATGGTACGAAGCCAACGATATTTTTTTGTGCATAAGAAAGTACATTCGCCTGAACTTCGCCGATTAACATTTTTTAGCGACTTTGAAGGCCAAGTTCCTAAAAACAGGCAAGATGTTCAGAAACGACGAGGAATTGAAAGAAATAATGAATGAAAGCGTGTAAGAAAGATGGCGCAAGTGATGCCAAAAATGCAGTAAAAATACTGAAAACGGAACATCATTCGAAAAGTTCAAAGCGCAAGGCACGTGTTCAAATCACTGTCAGTTAACCGAAATAAGAATTCGTTTGTGATTTTTGACCCATTAACCACGACTGTAGTTCACAGACGAGTTCCCTCAGAATTGTCAATTTCCTGACTTCATGTATCGAAAAATCAGGTGGGAGTATCTATGACTCATCGTGATTTTTATGTCATGTCTAGATGATTTTGCTTAACTGTATCATTGAACCATTGATTAAGGCTAATCTGCAGTAGGCGGCATTGGCTTGCGGTTTTATTATTTCGGTCGGGCTTGGGACAGTGTTGAACATTCCCGATTATCTCTTTCACGAACATCAAACTGAAGCCAACCGCCGCCGATCACCAGATGCATCTACAGCAAATTATATAAAAATTGTTCTCTCACGCCGTTCCACACATTCCAACATATGTTCCGAATGTTTATGACTCACATTCCACCGAACAGCATTTTCCCACACACCACCGAGTCGCTCGTCGGGGTCAGCTCGAAGCGACCATCAAAATTCTCACAGATTTATATTCGATTCAGGCGATGGCTATCGCCCTTCTGCCCCTCACAGTAAAAGATTCGACGAGAAGCGAAACGGAAAGAAGTAACCGAAACGTCCAATGTAGGCACAAGAAGTATCAGGGGGGCTATTATCGTGCTGATCATCACCGACCGCGGGCGGTTGGATCCCATCGCATCCATCGTCGTCGTGCGGTCATGGTGGGCTCCAACAGAAGCGGATCCCAGCGGCAGTGTTCTCAATTCACATGGGGTGTACCTTTTTTTTTCGCCACACACCGTTATAGAATAATGCATCGCAGAGAAAGTTCGGTCCCATAAATATGAAAATCAAGACAACCCGTCAATCGGATGACGGACAACTTGATCAATCACATCGGCATCATTTGTCAGCCAGGCTGATTCAGGGGGCCCAATATTTTTTCGTGACACCCTGTTTCCGTTTCGACTTTCTTCGCAGGTCGGCTCCTCTCGGCTGCCCCCCGCGGGGAATCCTTTCGGAATCCGTGCGATGACTGTCGCTGGGATTTTCGTGTCTTTTTATTACGGCATGACTCCAAGGGTTGCGGCAAAAAGTAGTTTTGCAGAAAACCGTGAGGTGGCAAAATCTGTACACTATTCAATATTCTGGTGAATAATTAGAGTCAAGAATTATAGTTAAGAAAGTATTGCAAAATAGGGAATTTAAGTGGAAGTATCATTATATGTGTATAGATAAAAGAAATTAAACAACATTACGAACACTGTTTCGAACCAAATTGAAAAATGACCAAAATCCATGTGTATAAAATACGCACCCGTACGGTAGATCATAAGAAATAAATCAGAGAGCAAGCTGGTTCTTAGTTCGTGATTCGACACTGAACTGTGCCGTCTCCTGATCTGCGGCGGTAGAATCACAAGCTCTAGAACGCAAGTGGCGCTGTAGTCATATAAATATATATTTTTAATGTACAACCAAAAACAATCTTGAATGTTTAATACGCGTCGTAATGCTCAGTTCTGATAGTCGAACCTAATTTATTATTCCAGGTACTTGAGTAGTGCATGTAACAACAACTAATTGATCGCCAAAAGTGGCGACATCAGCAATCTCATCCGTTTCCATTTTTAAACTTCACCGGCTCTGTAATATGTATGACTAGTCGGAAGTACAAAGGGATCACTCAACCGAAGCATTGCAATAAATTTAAACTGTTGCCAAATAAGAGACGTGAGCTGTGGGAAAGGATACAGGGCAGATTTCTTATGTGGGTCCCGCTTTCTGTTCAGTTTCGTGAGACCGTTTTTCATTCTTCCTGTTGTGGTTGGGATTTTTTTGTGTGGTTTTTTCGTTTACTTACATGTGATATTGACTAGTTACCGCTACAAGGGGACGAGTTGCGGATCACGAAAACGCCATGGTTGGAAGTGTACTGATGTTTTTATGGCTGATTCACAACTTTAATAATGTTTCCAGCGTTAAAGAGTTCAATGACGTTTTCAGAAAATATTAACAACAGATATAACAAGCTTTAGTTTAAAAGAATCATATTTTTATCTCCGAATAGTCGGTTATATTATCTTCAAAATCGCTTCAAAACTAATACCCTGATTTGCACTGCATTGAATACCATCAAGCAATCTTTGTTTGAAAGCAGTATCAGACGACTATTATATTGAAATAGAAAAGCTTATTGAAAGTGTTCGACGTCGATACACATCGGGCCGTAAATTGCGTACCACATTGAAGTACGATGTAGAAGGAAGCATCT
Source organism: Armigeres subalbatus (assembly GCF_024139115.2). Lineage (NCBI taxonomy): Eukaryota > Metazoa > Arthropoda > Insecta > Diptera > Culicidae > Armigeres > Armigeres subalbatus. The sequence goes on along the minus strand of NC_085140.1, from coordinate 48,646,664 downwards.
AAGTTCATTAAAGGCAGGATGTCGAGGGGATTCTGTTCCTTCTAACATGAAATTCGTCTCAAAAACTATAACACTTTTTACCTTTCTCGTACAATAAAGTTGTAATAAATTTCACTAGAGAAAGGATGTTTTGATAGGAAGTTCGTGTCATCGATAGCTCGATGGTTTGGCCAAAGGTCCATCTGCTCGTGCGTATGAGTTTGTGCGAAATAGATGATAAAATCTCGGCAATGGTTCCCATTGATGTTTGCTACAGCTCAGCTTTGATACGATGAATATAGATGAAAGACCCATGGGGTCTCCAGTAAAGGAGTGCACCGGTTCAAAAATCGTCGGTGGCTGCTTTTGTTATAATTTCGGTCGGCTGGGGCGGCATTTTCGGGGTCACACCGAAAGCCATTTTTGCCGTCGGTGGTGGCGGCTGGCTTAACCGGCGAGGTGAATTTTAAATTGCATTTGTTTCTTAAAGGTTTTCTACTGGATTTGTTCGTGATATTTTCGAGACATAAACAAAAGAATATCTTGAAAATTTCATAGTCCAAAAATTTTTCTAATTTATCCAAAAATATTTAATTTGGATTTTTTTAATTTTTTTTTGTAGTTAGGTTTGGTGGACCTAAACTTATGGCTGAAGCAAATCATACCCGTTTATCACTACTTCAGTGATTTAAAAAGTCCACATTTTTTCCCAAACATTCTCAAAATTGTTATTTAATGTGTATAGATCCACGATCCTCTTCTCACACTTACTTTGAAATTTTGTCGACTTATGTTCCAAGATTTTAGGTTTAAAAACTTAAGTTAATTTGAACAAAAAGTGTTGTTGAAATCAAAAAAAAATCTCGTACAAGTAGAATTTTTGAATGCAGAAGAGTCGTTTGGCAGAAAGCCATTTTGTCGAATGCCACAACGCCCAATAAGGCAAATCAAGCGCTTATATGACCAAAATTATTGCTCTATAGCTTAAATTGTTTGTTGGTAAGGCCGAAAGTCTAAGACTAATTTTTTTAGCGGGAAATGTCATTTGGTCGAATAGTTCCTTTGGCCGAAAAAAAAACAGTTGGTCGAATTGGCCGAAAGGGTCATTTGGCCGAAATGGACATTCGGCTGAAAGTGTCGGTCGGCTGAATTGATCATTTTGCCAAAAAAAAACGTTTAGCTGAATACGTCATTTGGCAGAAAATGCTGTTTGGCTGAAATGTTTGTTTTGCAGGAAGGACATTGTGGGGCCAAATGACTCTTTCTGCTAAACGAAAATTTCTACCAAACGGCATTTTCGTCCAAACGACCATTTCGGCCAAATGATATTTTCAGACAAATTAACTGTTAGGGCAAACAACTATTTCGGTCAAATTACCAATTCGGCCGAATGAGTCTTCCTGCTGTTTGTCACTTTCTGCCAAATGTAATTTCCGGCCAAACCTTTTTGGACCTAATACCGTTTCGGACGAAAGTTAAATTCGCTCGAACGACAGGTAGGGCCATTTGGCCGATAGACACAAGGCCAAAAAGTGTTTTGCCGAACAAACCATTAGGTCAAAACCCATCTAGCGGACAATCTCTTTTAGCTAAATTGGACATACGGCAAAAAGTTGTTTTGCCGAAATGGTCGTTTGGCAGAAAGGCCATTTGGCCGAAAATGTTATTCGGCCAAACAGGTGGATATTTTGACCATTTAACCCGTTCAGTAATCAACATTTGGCCGGTGGACCAAATGGTCCGTTCTGTCAAACGACCATTTCAGCTAAATTACCGATTCGTTCGGCCGTATGTCGCTTTGGCCAAATGAAATTTTTGGCTAAACTGTTTCCGTTGTATAACCGTTTTGCCCCAAGGTTCATTTCGGTCAAATACAACTCGGCTTGATGATTTTCGACGAATTATTCGGCCAAAATGCATTCGTAAAATAATTTTTGCTTTCGGTCAAACGACCCTTTCTCTTTTTTAATAATTTTCCATTGAATTTCCGAATAATTTCTTATAGACAATACAAAGATTTCTTCAAAAATCCGATTTTTTTCGTGGAATTTCCGAACTGTATCCCGTAATAATTTAAAAAAAATCTTAAAAGATCTGAACAATTTTGGTTTAAATTGTTGGTGTCCACATTTTGAACAATCTCTGGCGGAAAATCTAAAAAAAAATCTGTGTAACTTTCTAAGAAGAATCAAAAGAAACTTTCGTGAAACTTCAAAGTAGTTGCCACGGAAAATCCGAAAACAAAAATCAAATTAATAATGTGGAAAAGCTCAGAGAATTACGCCGCCAGCGGCTAAACGAATTTTTCGGCCAGGTGGGCTTCGGCCTACTAATGGTTTGTTCCACGAAGGACATATTCGGCCAATAAACTTTAGGCTCAATGATATCCGGTCGAAGACTTTCGGCCAAACAACTGTTTTCGTCGTTTGGTCGAAAGTCATTCAGTGGAAAGCCATTTGTTTGGATGCCACATGGTCGAATGACACGTTAAGCCGAAAGTCATCTAGCCGAATTGAACGTTTTGCTGAAAATCTCATTTAACTGAAAACAACATATGGCTGAAAATGTCATTTGCTGAACGGACGCCGAAAATGTCGACCAAACAACTTTTAGGCAAAATGGCCAGTTCTACAGAATGACACTTTTAGCCGAATGTCCATTTCCACTAAATGACCTTTACATTCAAAAAACTGTATCATTTCGGACAAACGGCATTTTCGGACAAACGGCATATTCGGCCAGATTCCTTTTTTGGCAAAATGGTTTGGGCCTAATGGTTTTTAGGGTCAATATTGGGTCATACAACTTTGTAGACATTTCGCCTTGTAGCCTTCGGCCAAATGACTTTCGACCTAACGACCTTTCATTCAAGAATTTGATTTCAACAATAAAACGAGAGAAATTACAAAAGTTTTCTATAAATTGTGCGTGTCGTCGTGCTACAGTATGAAGAGAAGGTGTGAAAATGCAGATTGCAGATTGATATCGAATGCAATCGGATTTTTTCCTGATTCTGTCGAACTGTATTGTTTTTACGCAAATAATTTGACGCATACACATTTCTATCTGCAGCTATCAATTTATGACTGAACATATGACAAGTTATTCAAAATGTTAACAAGGGATCCACAGTTTGAATTTCTCTTGAACGGTTGTTCCCCTGAGCGCTGACATACAAACAGCGATTTCCTCCACTATTCCATTCCAAACAATCCCCGGGATCTCTTCCTCTCCCTTCCTATAATCTCTATAAGCAAACACTGTCCCATGTTCGAACCCCCTAAGCTCCTGAGGAACCGGCGGCGGAACTCGAACAGGTGTGATTATCCTCCGGTTCCCACACATCATCCTAAACCGGCCCGGCTGGCTTCATATGGGCTCGCTAATGGATGCGAAGAGTTGGTACGAAGAGGAGAAAAAAGCACAATTTCATCGGACACACAGAAATGTTGGGTTCAACACACGGCTCGGCTGGCTGCTGGTTTTTGGGTTTGTGGGAACATTTCGGGAGCAAAGATTTTGAAGGACGATGACGACGCTCGTCTGGAAAAGGGAAATGAGTCCAGGGAGAATAAGAAAACGTTACAAAAATAAGTCATGCACCCCTGCTGGACGGTACACGGATGTTTGGTTCGAGAGCCGTCGTTGTCGTCGTGATGCGAGATGATGAAGCTGATGTCGTAGTTGTTGTTTTTGTTGGAAGATGATGAGATATGTTGTGGGAAAGAAATTGTTCGGAGCTCATCATAACTGCTACAAGGGCTTTCCCCTTTCCTGTTGCATGGGCCTTATGGACGTGGGGAAGGAACAAGCGACCGTTGAAGTGTTTGGTTTCGTTACTTTTTATTCCTTTCTTCTGGGAGCTGTTGAGGATGGACGTAGGTATGGACCGACTTGGACAGATTTTTTATGTTCAGATACCTTATTTGCCTACTGGCTCAGGAAGGATGAGATGAGGAAGTGAAGTATCGAATAAAGGAAGGCAGAGACTGTGGGAATGAAATTTGAGTCAAGTTGAGGATAATTGGAATGACCAGAAGCTGAGTGTGCGGTTGGACGCTTTAAGCGAACAATAAAGTGGTTAGCAAAGATGGTTTTTTTAAATTGTTTATGCATTTTACATATCTGATTACTTATTGATTCCATTTTTTATAATATACACAAATTGTGCGATTTCAATAGTTTGCAAACACTTTATTATTGCGGTTTCAAACTATTTTACTGAAATAAATTAACAACAAAAAGATACCTTTTCGTATATGAACGATTTTCATCCCTAATAATCACACGTATTACGTAATTGAGCTATTTTAAGCTTATTTTACCTTAAATAAATCCACAAAGCCTTTGCGATGAAGAAAGATAACTCGCTTACGTAGAACTTTAGCAACTGTTACGAAATTATGTTATAATCTAATTTAATTTCTACGATGCATTAGCTATCTAGTGAACCCAGTTTCCTCGAAGTGTTTGTTGCGAAATTACGCTCTTTCTTGAACAGGATGCACCACCCCCACCTGAGCCGCCCACCGCATGCTAAGTGCACACCAGATCACATCAAAGAAGCGGAGTGTGCCTGATTGCTTGTTCAGCATCTTTGTGCAGTCGTAGTTCGGTAGGTGTAAATAGTGAGTATCACTGCACAAGCATTTTCCTCGAACTGCCGGTGGGTGGATGAGGGTTGACACCTTCCATAGAAACCCACTGATAACACTTGCCTCTATTCAGTTCAGGTCCGATGACAACGATTCAGGCGAAACGACATTATTGGCTTCAACTGACAACTAGTAACAGCTATCGAATTTTTCTCCGCTTCTTATACACGCGATGACACTGACATATTTTTCGGAAGTCGGTTCGGGCTGCCCCGGGAGCGTCATTCTATTCATATATGCCGCAGCATCAGCGAAGAGGCCGAAGGAGGGAAGGTCGTTGAATAAAGATTGAAAGTTGATTTTATTGCTTCGGAGACATCGGATGCCCAAAACGAAGTTCAGAATTGTACAATCGAGAGTGGATTTTTTCAGATCAATTTTTATTCTGTCGATAAGCGTTTCCGTTAGTATCCCTTCCGGTTATATCTGATCTGTTTTATATGGGAGGGAAAAGGCAAGAGATGACATGGATAATGTGCCTTCTGCAAGTGCAAATAGACAGACATTTATTGTGATCAGATGTGTGAGGAAATTCGAATTAATCGATTTTATTTTCTGTATTCAATATTATACTAAATCGTTTATTTAATGTTCAGTCAATATTTGTTTATTCGATCTCTCAAAGAGTGTGAAAAGTGTATACCAATTTTTACCAGCATTATATAAATCGATGTTATTCCGTTGTGCAGTCTATTGACTTACTACCCTTCACGAAGTTTTTATAGCATCGGTAGTTGCTGAAAAACTCTTCCCAAAAACCACCCATCCGTAAATGATAGGTTTTAAAACTTGACGTAACACCAAACAATATAATCCGGTATCCGTTCTCATGCTCATAAAATCACAAAATCCTACACTTCCACCAACGAGCGCCACCTCTGGTCGCACCGGGCGAGCACTGCATGCATTATCCTTTTGTGTATAGATGCTAAAAAAATGCAGTTCGTATACACGAGGGAGGGTTATGGCATAAGCTCCGTTTCATTCTGAAGTAGAAGCAACTCAGTAAATCAGTGGTCTTCAAACAGCAAAGGGCGTACAGGTTTTGTGCAACCTTGCAATTTCGTTTTATTTGTAGCAGATTGATGACCATCAACCGCCAAAACTTTAAAATTAGGTCTGCGAGCCAAGAGAACAAAAGAATTTGATGTTAAGCGTTTTCTAGTAATTGAATATCTTTATATTTGCCATACAAAATACATGCAATACAATTTCGAAAGGAATGCTAAAAAAATAGCTCAAATCACAACCAGAAGCGCCATGGAAGAAAATAAATCAGTGGTTATTTCATTTGCATATGAAAATGCATGACTGTAATCGACCCCACCTTGCAATTTGTTAGAACTTATCCTTCAGTCTTATGGAACGTACACACGGTCAAGCAGTTCGACCAACATTGACTCCACCTCCCGTTTATTCAAACATTCATCAATTTTTATCAACACCGACACGAACAATCAATTTATTCGACCAACAATATCACACACGAACGACCGAAGCACCAACTCGAGCACCAACCATCAAAAAATATATGGGGTTTGTGCAACTTCACTACAAATGCTCAAACATGTTCGGCGAACCTTGACTCCACCCCGACAACTCAAACCAAAATCAAACCGTTTTAATTTTTCCCAACCGAGCCGCCAACTGTCAAATGGTTGTTCGAACAACTTCACACACGTTCCAACAAAGCAGCAACCGAAGCGTTTTCTTGGGGGTGGAGTCAATGTTCGTCGAACTGCTTGACTGGTGTGTACGTAGCATTACGACCGACATTCAATTCCTCTAACATAAACCTAGTGGGCCTTGAAATCAAACATAGTTGGGAATTCCTGCATCACACCCAATCCCCTTTTGGAGAACGGCAACTTGTTAAAATTAATTGCCACCCCTGTCGTTGCTGCAATACCCCAGCGTTTACGTATAAAGAACTCACTGTGCAGCGTGAGAACATCCGATTCAACCGGTTCCCTTCGTACGTGTACAGCGTTTAGAAGTTCACCCCCTTTCGCAGCTCTTTTAATCTATTGGGCGAA